>NC_090876.1:3091992-3114492 GCF_036669935.1 Montipora foliosa
GTAGGCCTGGTGTGTGCTGTTAACTTAGATTTTGGATTTCTGAACAAGTTTTTATCATAGAAAATTCGCGGCAAAGTTGTGCTTTCATTTCGCTGTAATTCTCGTGTCAAAGAAACGGTATAATAATGTAAATAAGAGAATAACGATATTTATATTTGCAGATTACCTGTCCTCTTACTACGAAAATCAAGCTCTGCATCTTTATGCAATAAACGCATTCAAAATTTCCTTGCATTACTTGATAAAAGTCTGGGTTTTTTTTGTTTTTAGTTTGGAAAAGAGGGTTTTTCTGCTGATATGGAAAATACGTTTTCTCTCCCGTCCCTTTCTTATGCATGATCTTCGCGGAAATTACATTCTGTCCCTCAATAAACCTGGAACAACCAGTTATGGTGTTAGTTCTCTTTTTTCTTACGTATCAGCTAAGTTGCGGAATGCACTACCTGATTTTATCCGTACCAATGAGTTTACTGGTTTTAAAAGAGAATCCAGGGCCGCATTTTGCACAGCGGCTTTTCTTTTTAATGAATATATCTTTAAATATTATGTATTTAGTAGGTATCTGTATATGCTATGTATTTTAGCTGTAAATGTAATGTCTCGAAGATATTAGCTCCTGCAGTTATTCGGAAAAAGCTTATGACTGTATGTATGTTACCTTTAGCAGGGCGCATGCGCACACTTTGTAATCTGCGACTCCAGTTGTTACCATATGACAGATAAAATGACTTTTCTCTTAAATATATAAGCCATCTAATTCTTAGGCTATATTGACAAGGGCGGTTTGGAGCTGTGAGTAGGCGTGGGATTTGTCACATATGGTTTAGGGGCCGACATATCTCTCCCTCAATGCCGTACCGGGAGGCAAGGTCGGTAGCAGAAAGCAGCGAAGGGCCAACTGCGTCCAAAAGCGATCGCACGGGCCGAAATCCCGGGATGACTCGTTTGGTACGACGCTCCAGCGCCGGTGTCTGGAGGTACTGCGTTTTTCTCTCTTGTTCAAACATTCCGTCAGCGCATGCGCAAGTGTTCTGGCTCTTTGATGAAAAATTGACATGCTGGTATTTTTATTTGATTTTTTACCAGCAATTGACATTTCAGTTGATTTTATAGGCATCAACGTATCGATGCGTTATTTTGCTGGTAGGACTGGCTGGCCCGACACTTATGAAAAAAACTCTGAAATGAGAATCGGGAGTCTTCCCTTGTCATGGAATGGCAGAATTACCCAGAATTCTTTTCGGGCATGAGCGAGGCAACTTAAGAAGCACGAGACTGGCCCTCATCGAATGGCTAAAGCGCGGCCAGAGGAAATGATTTCTAGCCAGATACTCAGGAGTAGGCCTGGTGTGTGCTGTTAACTTAGATTTTGGATTTCTGAACAAGTTTTTATCATAGAAAATTCGCGGCAAAGTTGTGCTTTCATTTCGCTGTAATTCTCGTGTCAAAGAAACGGTATAATAATGTAAATAAGAGAATAACGATATTTATATTTGCAGATTACCTGTCCTCTTACTACGAAAATCAAGCTCTGCATCTTTATGCAATAAACGCATTCAAAATTTCCTTGCATTACTTGATAAAAGTCTGGGTTTTTTTTGTTTTTAGTTTGGAAAAGAGGGTTTTTCTGCTGATATGGAAAATACGTTTTCTCTCCCGTCCCTTTCTTATGCATGATCTTCGCGGAAATTACATTCTGTCCCTCAATAAACCTGGAACAACCAGTTATGGTGTTAGTTCTCTTTTTTCTTACGTATCAGCTAAGTTGCGGAATGCACTACCTGATTTTATCCGTACCAATGAGTTTACTGGTTTTAAAAGAGAATCCAGGGCCGCATTTTGCACAGCGGCTTTTCTTTTTAATGAATATATCTTTAAATATTATGTATTTAGTAGGTATCTGTATATGCTATGTATTTTAGCTGTAAATGTAATGTCTCGAAGATATTAGCTCCTGCAGTTATTCGGAAAAAGCTTATGACTGTATGTATGTTACCTTTAGCAGGGCGCATGCGCACACTTTGTAATCTGCGACTCCAGTTGTTACCATATGACAGATAAAATGACTTTTCTCTTAAATATATAAGCCATCTAATTCTTAGGCTATATTGACAAGGGCGGTTTGGAGCTGTGAGTAGGCGTGGGATTTGTCACATATGGTTTAGGGGCCGACATATCTCTCCCTCAATGCCGTACCGGGAGGCAAGGTCGGTAGCAGAAAGCAGCGAAGGGCCAACTGCGTCCAAAAGCGATCGCACGGGCCGAAATCCCGGGATGACTCGTTTGGTACGACGCTCCAGCGCCGGTGTCTGGAGGTACTGCGTTTTTCTCTCTTGTTCAAACATTCCGTCAGCGCATGCGCAAGTGTTCTGGCTCTTTGATGAAAAATTGACATGCTGGTATTTTTATTTGATTTTTTACCAGCAATTGACATTTCAGTTGATTTTATAGGCATCAACGTATCGATGCGTTATTTTGCTGGTAGGACTGGCTGGCCCGACACTTATGAAAAAAACTCTGAAATGAGAATCGGGAGTCTTCCCTTGTCATGGAATGGCAGAATTACCCAGAATTCTTTTCGGGCATGAGCGAGGCAACTTAAGAAGCACGAGACTGGCCCTCATCGAATGGCTAAAGCGCGGCCAGAGGAAATGATTTCTAGCCAGATACTCAGGAGTAGGCCTGGTGTGTGCTGTTAACTTAGATTTTGGATTTCTGAACAAGTTTTTATCATAGAAAATTCGCGGCAAAGTTGTGCTTTCATTTCGCTGTAATTCTCGTGTCAAAGAAACGGTATAATAATGTAAATAAGAGAATAACGATATTTATATTTGCAGATTACCTGTCCTCTTACTACGAAAATCAAGCTCTGCATCTTTATGCAATAAACGCATTCAAAATTTCCTTGCATTACTTGATAAAAGTCTGGGTTTTTTTTGTTTTTAGTTTGGAAAAGAGGGTTTTTCTGCTGATATGGAAAATACGTTTTCTCTCCCGTCCCTTTCTTATGCATGATCTTCGCGGAAATTACATTCTGTCCCTCAATAAACCTGGAACAACCAGTTATGGTGTTAGTTCTCTTTTTTCTTACGTATCAGCTAAGTTGCGGAATGCACTACCTGATTTTATCCGTACCAATGAGTTTACTGGTTTTAAAAGAGAATCCAGGGCCGCATTTTGCACAGCGGCTTTTCTTTTTAATGAATATATCTTTAAATATTATGTATTTAGTAGGTATCTGTATATGCTATGTATTTTAGCTGTAAATGTAATGTCTCGAAGATATTAGCTCCTGCAGTTATTCGGAAAAAGCTTATGACTGTATGTATGTTACCTTTAGCAGGGCGCATGCGCACACTTTGTAATCTGCGACTCCAGTTGTTACCATATGACAGATAAAATGACTTTTCTCTTAAATATATAAGCCATCTAATTCTTAGGCTATATTGACAAGGGCGGTTTGGAGCTGTGAGTAGGCGTGGGATTTGTCACATATGGTTTAGGGGCCGACATATCTCTCCCTCAATGCCGTACCGGGAGGCAAGGTCGGTAGCAGAAAGCAGCGAAGGGCCAACTGCGTCCAAAAGCGATCGCACGGGCCGAAATCCCGGGATGACTCGTTTGGTACGACGCTCCAGCGCCGGTGTCTGGAGGTACTGCGTTTTTCTCTCTTGTTCAAACATTCCGTCAGCGCATGCGCAAGTGTTCTGGCTCTTTGATGAAAAATTGACATGCTGGTATTTTTATTTGATTTTTTACCAGCAATTGACATTTCAGTTGATTTTATAGGCATCAACGTATCGATGCGTTATTTTGCTGGTAGGACTGGCTGGCCCGACACTTATGAAAAAAACTCTGAAATGAGAATCGGGAGTCTTCCCTTGTCATGGAATGGCAGAATTACCCAGAATTCTTTTCGGGCATGAGCGAGGCAACTTAAGAAGCACGAGACTGGCCCTCATCGAATGGCTAAAGCGCGGCCAGAGGAAATGATTTCTAGCCAGATACTCAGGAGTAGGCCTGGTGTGTGCTGTTAACTTAGATTTTGGATTTCTGAACAAGTTTTTATCATAGAAATTTCGCGGCAAAGTTGTGCTTTCATTTCGCTGTAATTCTCGTGTCAAAGAAACGGTATAATAATGTAAATAAGAGAATAACGATATTTATATTTGCAGATTACCTGTCCTCTTACTACGAAAATCAAGCTCTGCATCTTTATGCAATAAACGCATTCAAAATTTCCTTGCATTACTTGATAAAAGTCTGGGTTTTTTTTGTTTTTAGTTTGGAAAAGAGGGTTTTTCTGCTGATATGGAAAATACGTTTTCTCTCCCGTCCCTTTCTTATGCATGATCTTCGCGGAAATTACATTCTGTCCCTCAATAAACCTGGAACAACCAGTTATGGTGTTAGTTCTCTTTTTTCTTACGTATCAGCTAAGTTGCGGAATGCACTACCTGATTTTATCCGTACCAATGAGTTTACTGGTTTTAAAAGAGAATCCAGGGCCGCATTTTGCACAGCGGCTTTTCTTTTTAATGAATATATCTTTAAATATTATGTATTTAGTAGGTATCTGTATATGCTATGTATTTTAGCTGTAAATGTAATGTCTCGAAGATATTAGCTCCTGCAGTTATTCGGAAAAAGCTTATGACTGTATGTATGTTACCTTTAGCAGGGCGCATGCGCACACTTTGTAATCTGCGACTCCAGTTGTTACCATATGACAGATAAAATGACTTTTCTCTTAAATATATAAGCCATCTAATTCTTAGGCTATATTGACAAGGGCGGTTTGGAGCTGTGAGTAGGCGTGGGATTTGTCACATATGGTTTAGGGGCCGACATATCTCTCCCTCAATGCCGTACCGGGAGGCAAGGTCGGTAGCAGAAAGCAGCGAAGGGCCAACTGCGTCCAAAAGCGATCGCACGGGCCGAAATCCCGGGATGACTCGTTTGGTACGACGCTCCAGCGCCGGTGTCTGGAGGTACTGCGTTTTTCTCTCTTGTTCAAACAATCCGTCAGCGCATGCGCAAGTGTTCTGGCTCTTTGATGAAAAATTGACATGCTGGTATTTTTATTTGATTTTTTACCAGCAATTGACATTTCAGTTGATTTTATAGGCATCAACGTATCGATGCGTTATTTTGCTGGTAGGACTGGCTGGCCCGACACTTATGAAAAAAACTCTGAAATGAGAATCGGGAGTCTTCCCTTGTCATGGAATGGCAGAATTACCCAGAATTCTTTTCGGGCATGAGCGAGGCAACTTAAGAAGCACGAGACTGGCCCTCATCGAATGGCTAAAGCGCGGCCAGAGGAAATGATTTCTAGCCAGATACTCAGGAGTAGGCCTGGTGTGTGCTGTTAACTTAGATTTTGGATTTCTGAACAAGTTTTTATCATAGAAAATTCGCGGCAAAGTTGTGCTTTCATTTCGCTGTAATTCTCGTGTCAAAGAAACGGTATAATAATGTAAATAAGAGAATAACGATATTTATATTTGCAGATTACCTGTCCTCTTACTACGAAAATCAAGCTCTGCATCTTTATGCAATAAACGCATTCAAAATTTCCTTGCATTACTTGATAAAAGTCTGGGTTTTTTTTGTTTTTAGTTTGGAAAAGAGGGTTTTTCTGCTGATATGGAAAATACGTTTTCTCTCCCGTCCCTTTCTTATGCATGATCTTCGCGGAAATTACATTCTGTCCCTCAATAAACCTGGAACAACCAGTTATGGTGTTAGTTCTCTTTTTTCTTACGTATCAGCTAAGTTGCGGAATGCACTACCTGATTTTATCCGTACCAATGAGTTTACTGGTTTTGAAAGAGAATCCAGGGCCGCATTTTGCACAGCGGCTTTTCTTTTTAATGAATATATCTTTAAATATTATGTATTTAGTAGGTATCTGTATATGCTATGTATTTTAGCTGTAAATGTAATGTCTCGAAGATATTAGCTCCTGCAGTTATTCGGAAAAAGCTTATGACTGTATGTATGTTACCTTTAGCAGGGCGCATGCGCACACTTTGTAATCTGCGACTCCAGTTGTTACCATATGACAGATAAAATGACTTTTCTCTTAAATATATAAGCCATCTAATTCTTAGGCTATATTGACAAGGGCGGTTTGGAGCTGTAAGTAGGCGTGGGATTTGTCACATATGGTTTAGGGGCCGACATATCTCTCCCTCAATGCCGTACCGGGAGGCAAGGTCGGTAGCAGAAAGCAGCGAAGGGCCAACTGCGTCCAAAAGCGATCGCACGGGCCGAAATCCCGGGATGACTCGTTTGGTACGACGCTCCAGCGCCGGTGTCTGGAGGTACTGCGTTTTTCTCTCTTGTTCAAACATTCCGTCAGCGCATGCGCAAGTGTTCTGGCTCTTTGATGAAAAATTGACATGCTGGTATTTTTATTTGATTTTTTACCAGCAATTGACATTTCAGTTGATTTTATAGGCATCAACGTATCGATGCGTTATTTTGCTGGTAGGACTGGCTGGCCCGACACTTATGAAAAAAACTCTGAAATGAGAATCGGGAGTCTTCCCTTGTCATGGAATGGCAGAATTACCCAGAATTCTTTTCGGGCATGAGCGAGGCAACTTAAGAAGCACGAGACTGGCCCTCATCGAATGGCTAAAGCGCGGCCAGAGGAAATGATTTCTAGCCAGATACTCAGGAGTAGGCCTGGTGTGTGCTGTTAACTTAGATTTTGGATTTCTGAACAAGTTTTTATCATAGAAAATTCGCGGCAAAGTTGTGCTTTCATTTCGCTGTAATTCTCGTGTCAAAGAAACGGTATAATAATGTAAATAAGAGAATAACGATATTTATATTTGCAGATTACCTGTCCTCTTACTACGAAAATCAAGCTCTGCATCTTTATGCAATAAACGCATTCAAAATTTCCTTGCATTACTTGATAAAAGTCTGGGTTTTTTTTGTTTTTAGTTTGGAAAAGAGGGTTTTTCTGCTGATATGGAAAATACGTTTTCTCTCCCGTCCCTTTCTTATGCATGATCTTCGCGGAAATTACATTCTGTCCCTCAATAAACCTGGAACAACCAGTTATGGTGTTAGTTCTCTTTTTTCTTACGTATCAGCTAAGTTGCGGAATGCACTACCTGATTTTATCCGTACCAATGAGTTTACTGGTTTTGAAAGAGAATCCAGGGCCGCATTTTGCACAGCGGCTTTTCTTTTTAATGAATATATCTTTAAATATTATGTATTTAGTAGGTATCTGTATATGCTATGTATTTTAGCTGTAAATGTAATGTCTCGAAGATATTAGCTCCTGCAGTTATTCGGAAAAAGCTTATGACTGTATGTATGTTACCTTTAGCAGGGCGCATGCGCACACTTTGTAATCTGCGACTCCAGTTGTTACCATATGACAGATAAAATGACTTTTCTCTTAAATATATAAGCCATCTAATTCTTAGGCTATATTGACAAGGGCGGTTTGGAGCTGTGAGTAGGCGTGGGATTTGTCACATATGGTTTAGGGGCCGACATATCTCTCCCTCAATGCCGTACCGGGAGGCAAGGTCGGTAGCAGAAAGCAGCGAAGGGCCAACTGCGTCCAAAAGCGATCGCACGGGCCGAAATCCCGGGATGACTCGTTTGGTACGACGCTCCAGCGCCGGTGTCTGGAGGTACTGCGTTTTTCTCTCTTGTTCAAACAATCCGTCAGCGCATGCGCAAGTGTTCTGGCTCTTTGATGAAAAATTGACATGCTGGTATTTTTATTTGATTTTTTACCAGCAATTGACATTTCAGTTGATTTTATAGGCATCAACGTATCGATGCGTTATTTTGCTGGTAGGACTGGCTGGCCCGACACTTATGAAAAAAACTCTGAAATGAGAATCGGGAGTCTTCCCTTGTCATGGAATGGCAGAATTACCCAGAATTCTTTTCGGGCATGAGCGAGGCAACTTAAGAAGCACGAGACTGGCCCTCATCGAATGGCTAAAGCGCGGCCAGAGGAAATGATTTCTAGCCAGATACTCAGGAGTAGGCCTGGTGTGTGCTGTTAACTTAGATTTTGGATTTCTGAACAAGTTTTTATCATAGAAAATTCGCGGCAAAGTTGTGCTTTCATTTCGCTGTAATTCTCGTGTCAAAGAAACGGTATAATAATGTAAATAAGAGAATAACGATATTTATATTTGCAGATTACCTGTCCTCTTACTACGAAAATCAAGCTCTGCATCTTTATGCAATAAACGCATTCAAAATTTCCTTGCATTACTTGATAAAAGTCTGGGTTTTTTTTGTTTTTAGTTTGGAAAAGAGGGTTTTTCTGCTGATATGGAAAATACGTTTTCTCTCCCGTCCCTTTCTTATGCATGATCTTCGCGGAAATTACATTCTGTCCCTCAATAAACCTGGAACAACCAGTTATGGTGTTAGTTCTCTTTTTTCTTACGTATCAGCTAAGTTGCGGAATGCACTACCTGATTTTATCCGTACCAATGAGTTTACTGGTTTTAAAAGAGAATCCAGGGCCGCATTTTGCACAGCGGCTTTTCTTTTTAATGAATATATCTTTAAATATTATGTATTTAGTAGGTATCTGTATATGCTATGTATTTTAGCTGTAAATGTAATGTCTCGAAGATATTAGCTCCTGCAGTTATTCGGAAAAAGCTTATGACTGTATGTATGTTACCTTTAGCAGGGCGCATGCGCACACTTTGTAATCTGCGACTCCAGTTGTTACCATATGACAGATAAAATGACTTTTCTCTTAAATATATAAGCCATCTAATTCTTAGGCTATATTGACAAGGGCGGTTTGGAGCTGTGAGTAGGCGTGGGATTTGTCACATATGGTTTAGGGGCCGACATATCTCTCCCTCAATGCCGTACCGGGAGGCAAGGTCGGTAGCAGAAAGCAGCGAAGGGCCAACTGCGTCCAAAAGCGATCGCACGGGCCGAAATCCCGGGATGACTCGTTTGGTACGACGCTCCAGCGCCGGTGTCTGGAGGTACTGCGTTTTTCTCTCTTGTTCAAACATTCCGTCAGCGCATGCGCAAGTGTTCTGGCTCTTTGATGAAAAATTGACATGCTGGTATTTTTATTTGATTTTTTACCAGCAATTGACATTTCAGTTGATTTTATAGGCATCAACGTATCGATGCGTTATTTTGCTGGTAGGACTGGCTGGCCCGACACTTATGAAAAAAACTATGAAATGAGAATCGGGAGTCTTCCCTTGTCATGGAATGGCAGAATTACCCAGAATTCTTTTCGGGCATGAGCGAGGCAACTTAAGAAGCACGAGACTGGCCCTCATCGAATGGCTAAAGCGCGGCCAGAGGAAATGATTTCTAGCCAGATACTCAGGAGTAGGCCTGGTGTGTGCTGTTAACTTAGATTTTGGATTTCTGAACAAGTTTTTATCATAGAAAATTCGCGGCAAAGTTGTGCTTTCATTTCGCTGTAATTCTCGTGTCAAAGAAACGGTATAATAATGTAAATAAGAGAATAACGATATTTATATTTGCAGATTACCTGTCCTCTTACTACGAAAATCAAGCTCTGCATCTTTATGCAATAAACGCATTCAAAATTTCCTTGCATTACTTGATAAAAGTCTGGGTTTTTTTTGTTTTTAGTTTGGAAAAGAGGGTTTTTCTGCTGATATGGAAAATACGTTTTCTCTCCCGTCCCTTTCTTATGCATGATCTTCGCGGAAATTACATTCTGTCCCTCAATAAACCTGGAACAACCAGTTATGGTGTTAGTTCTCTTTTTTCTTACGTATCAGCTAAGTTGCGGAATGCACTACCTGATTTTATCCGTACCAATGAGTTTACTGGTTTTGAAAGAGAATCCAGGGCCGCATTTTGCACAGCGGCTTTTCTTTTTAATGAATATATCTTTAAATATTATGTATTTAGTAGGTATCTGTATATGCTATGTATTTTAGCTGTAAATGTAATGTCTCGAAGATATTAGCTCCTGCAGTTATTCGGAAAAAGCTTATGACTGTATGTATGTTACCTTTAGCAGGGCGCATGCGCACACTTTGTAATCTGCGACTCCAGTTGTTACCATATGACAGATAAAATGACTTTTCTCTTAAATATATAAGCCATCTAATTCTTAGGCTATATTGACAAGGGCGGTTTGGAGCTGTAAGTAGGCGTGGGATTTGTCACATATGGTTTAGGGGCCGACATATCTCTCCCTCAATGCCGTACCGGGAGGCAAGGTCGGTAGCAGAAAGCAGCGAAGGGCCAACTGCGTCCAAAAGCGATCGCACGGGCCGAAATCCCGGGATGACTCGTTTGGTACGACGCTCCAGCGCCGGTGTCTGGAGGTACTGCGTTTTTCTCTCTTGTTCAAACATTCCGTCAGCGCATGCGCAAGTGTTCTGGCTCTTTGATGAAAAATTGACATGCTGGTATTTTTATTTGATTTTTTACCAGCAATTGACATTTCAGTTGATTTTATAGGCATCAACGTATCGATGCGTTATTTTGCTGGTAGGACTGGCTGGCCCGACACTTATGAAAAAAACTATGAAATGAGAATCGGGAGTCTTCCCTTGTCATGGAATGGCAGAATTACCCAGAATTCTTTTCGGGCATGAGCGAGGCAACTTAAGAAGCACGAGACTGGCCCTCATCGAATGGCTAAAGCGCGGCCAGAGGAAATGATTTCTAGCCAGATACTCAGGAGTAGGCCTGGTGTGTGCTGTTAACTTAGATTTTGGATTTCTGAACAAGTTTTTATCATAGAAAATTCGCGGCAAAGTTGTGCTTTCATTTCGCTGTAATTCTCGTGTCAAAGAAACGGTATAATAATGTAAATAAGAGAATAACGATATTTATATTTGCAGATTACCTGTCCTCTTACTACGAAAATCAAGCTCTGCATCTTTATGCAATAAACGCATTCAAAATTTCCTTGCATTACTTGATAAAAGTCTGGGTTTTTTTTGTTTTTAGTTTGGAAAAGAGGGTTTTTCTGCTGATATGGAAAATACGTTTTCTCTCCCGTCCCTTTCTTATGCATGATCTTCGCGGAAATTACATTCTGTCCCTCAATAAACCTGGAACAACCAGTTATGGTGTTAGTTCTCTTTTTTCTTACGTATCAGCTAAGTTGCGGAATGCACTACCTGATTTTATCCGTACCAATGAGTTTACTGGTTTTAAAAGAGAATCCAGGGCCGCATTTTGCACAGCGGCTTTTCTTTTTAATGAATATATCTTTAAATATTATGTATTTAGTAGGTATCTGTATATGCTATGTATTTTAGCTGTAAATGTAATGTCTCGAAGATATTAGCTCCTGCAGTTATTCGGAAAAAGCTTATGACTGTATGTATATTACCTTTAGCAGGGCGCATGCGCACACTTTGTAATCTGCGACTCCAGTTGTTACCATATGACAGATAAAATGACTTTTCTCTTAAATATATAAGCCATCTAATTCTTAGGCTATATTGACAAGGGCGGTTTGGAGCTGTGAGTAGGCGTGGGATTTGTCACATATGGTTTAGGGGCCGACATATCTCTCCCTCAATGCCGTACCGGGAGGCAAGGTCGGTAGCAGAAAGCAGCGAAGGGCCAACTGCGTCCAAAAGCGATCGCACGGGCCGAAATCCCGGGATGACTCGTTTGGTACGACGCTCCAGCGCCGGTGTCTGGAGGTACTGCGTTTTTCTCTCTTGTTCAAACATTCCGTCAGCGCATGCGCAAGTGTTCTGGCTCTTTGATGAAAAATTGACATGCTGGTATTTTTATTTGATTTTTTACCAGCAATTGACATTTCAGTTGATTTTATAGGCATCAACGTATCGATGCGTTATTTTGCTGGTAGGACTGGCTGGCCCGACACTTATGAAAAAAACTATGAAATGAGAATCGGGAGTCTTCCCTTGTCATGGAATGGCAGAATTACCCAGAATTCTTTTCGGGCATGAGCGAGGCAACTTAAGAAGCACGAGACTGGCCCTCATCGAATGGCTAAAGCGCGGCCAGAGGAAATGATTTCTAGCCAGATACTCAGGAGTAGGCCTGGTGTGTGCTGTTAACTTAGATTTTGGATTTCTGAACAAGTTTTTATCATAGAAAATTCGCGGCAGAGAAACGGTATAATATGTAAATAAGAGAATAACGATATTTATATTTGCAGATTACCTGTCCTCTTACTACGAAAATCAAGCTCTGCATCTTTATGCAATAAACGCATTCAAAATTTCCTTGCATTACTTGATAAAAGTCTGGGTTTTTTTTGTTTTTAGTTTGGAAAAGAGGGTTTTTCTGCTGATATGGAAAATACGTTTTCTCTCCCGTCCTTTCTTATGCATGATCTTCGCGGAAATTACATTCTGTTCCTCAATAAACCTGGAACAACCAGTTATGGTGTTAGTTCTCTTTTTTCTTACGTATCAGCTAAGTTGCGGAATGCACTACCTGATTTTATCCGTACCAATGAGTTTACTGGTTTTAAAAGAGAATCCAGGGCCGCATTTTGCACAGCGGCTTTTCTTTTTAATGAATATATCTTTAAATATTATGTATTTAGTAGGTATCTGTATATGCTATGTATTTTAGCTGTAAATGTAATGTCTCGAAGATATTAGCTCCTGCAGTTATTCGGAAAAAGCTTATGACTGTATGTATGTTACCTTTAGCAGGGCGCATGCGCACACTTTGTAATCTGCGACTCCAGTTGTTACCATATGACAGATAAAATGACTTTTCTCTTAAATATATAAGCCATCTAATTCTTAGGCTATATTGACAAGGGCGGTTTGGAGCTGTGAGTAGGCGTGGGATTTGTCACATATGGTTTAGGGGCCGACATATCTCTCCCTCAATGCCGTACCGGGAGGCAAGGTCGGTAGCAGAAAGCAGCGAAGGGCCAACTGCGTCCAAAAGCGATCGCACGGGCCGAAATCCCGGGATGACTCGTTTGGTACGACGCTCCAGCGCCGGTTTCTGGAGGTATTGCGTTTTTCTCTCTTGTTCAAACATTCCGTCAGCGCATGCGCAAGTGTTCTGGCTCTTTGATGAAAAATTGACATGCTGGTATTTTTATTTGATTTTTTACCAGCAATTGACATTTCAGTTGATTTTATAGGCATCAACGTATCGATGCGTTATTTTGCTGGTAGGACTGGCTGGCCCGACACTTATGAAAAAAACTATGAAATGAGAATCGGGAGTCTTCCCTTGTCATGGAATGGCAGAATTACCCAGAATTCTTTTCGGGCATGAGCGAGGCAACTTAAGAAGCACGAGACTGGCCCTCATCGAATGGCTAAAGCGCGGCCAGAGGAAATGATTTCTAGCCAGATACTCAGGAGTAGGCCTGGTGTGTGCTGTTAACTTAGATTTTGGATTTCTGAACAAGTTTTTATCATAGAAATTTCGCGGCAAAGTTGTGCTTTCATTTCGCTGTAATTCTCGTGTCAAAGAAACGGTATAATAATGTAAATAAGAGAATAACGATATTTATATTTGCAGATTACCTGTCCTCTTACTACGAAAATCAAGCTCTGCATCTTTATGCAATAAACGCATTCAAAATTTCCTTGCATTACTTGATAAAAGTCTGGGTTTTTTTTGTTTTTAGTTTGGAAAAGAGGGTTTTTCTGCTGATATGGAAAATACGTTTTCTCTCCCGTCCCTTTCTTATGCATGATCTTCGCGGAAATTACATTCTGTCCCTCAATAAACCTGGAACAACCAGTTATGGTGTTAGTTCTCTTTTTTCTTACGTATCAGCTAAGTTGCGGAATGCACTACCTGATTTTATCCGTACCAATGAGTTTACTGGTTTTAAAAGAGAATCCAGGGCCGCATTTTGCACAGCGGCTTTTCTTTTTAATGAATATATCTTTAAATATTATGTATTTAGTAGGTATCTGTATATGCTATGTATTTTAGCTGTAAATGTAATGTCTCGAAGATATTAGCTCCTGCAGTTATTCGGAAAAAGCTTATGACTGTATGTATGTTACCTTTAGCAGGGCGCATGCGCACACTTTGTAATCTGCGACTCCAGTTGTTACCATATGACAGATAAAATGACTTTTCTCTTAAATATATAAGCCATCTAATTCTTAGGCTATATTGACAAGGGCGGTTTGGAGCTGTGAGTAGGCGTGGGATTTGTCACATATGGTTTAGGGGCCGACATATCTCTCCCTCAATGCCGTACCGGGAGGCAAGGTCGGTAGCAGAAAGCAGCGAAGGGCCAACTGCGTCCAAAAGCGATCGCACGGGCCGAAATCCCGGGATGACTCGTTTGGTACGACGCTCCAGCGCCGGTGTCTGGAGGTACTGCGTTTTTCTCTCTTGTTCAAACATTCCGTCAGCGCATGCGCAAGTGTTCTGGCTTTTTGATGAAAAATTGACATGCTGGTATTTTTATTTGATTTTTTACCAGCAATTGACATTTCAGTTGATTTTATAGGCATCAACGTATCGATGCGTTATTTTGCTGGTAGGACTGGCTGGCCCGACACTTATGAAAAAAACTATGAAATGAGAATCGGGAGTCTTCCCTTGTCATGGAATGGCAGAATTACCCAGAATTCTTTTCGGGCATGAGCGAGGCAACTTAAGAAGCACGAGACTGGCCCTCATCAAATGGCTGAAGAGCGGCCAGAGGAAATGATTTCAAGCCAGATACTCAGGAGTAGGCCTGGTGTGTGCTGTTAACTTAGATTTTAGATTTCTGAAGAGGTTTCTATCATAGAAAATTGGCAACAAATTTGTGCTTTCATTTCGATGTAATTCTCGTGTCAAAGAAAGGGTATAATAATGTAAATAAGAGAATAGCGATATTTATATTTGCAGATTACCTGTCCTTTTACTACGAAAGTCAAGCTCTACATCTCTTTGCAATAAGCGCATTCAAAATTTCCTCCAATTACTTGATGAAAGTATGTTTTCTTTTGTTCTTTTTGCTTTTTTTTTTTTTTTTAAAAAGGATTGTTCTGCTTGTATGAAAAATACGTTTTCTCTCCCGTCTTCCTCTTATGCATGATCTTCGCGGAAGTTACATTCTCTTCCTCAATAAACCTGGAACAACCAGTCATGGGTTATGGTCTTAGTTCTCTTTTTATTCTTACGTATCAGCTAAGTTGCGGAATGCACTACCTGATTTTATCCGTACCAATGAGTTTACTGGTTTTAAAAGAGAATCCAGGGCCAAACCAAACCGCATCGATTTTGACGCGGTTTCAAAGTCATGAAACCGTGTCGATGTGAAACTGCATTCGTGTAAACGCTGCCTTAGCAGTTGCGAAGAGAATCCTGAAAAATTCATGACTTCGACGGGGTCTGAACCCGTGACCTTGCGACACCAGTGCGACGCTCTAACCAACTGAGCTATGAAGCCACTGACGTTGGGAGCTGGTCATTTGTGAAAATCCACAATGTCAGTGGCTTCATAGCTCAGTTCGTTAGAGCGTCGTACCGGTATCGCGAGGTCAAGGGTTGAAAGCCCGTTGAAGTCAATAATTTTTCAGGCTTTACTTCGCTCCAGTTGATGTCATATCCGCAGTTCAATATATGATTCATTTCATAGATCATTTCGTTAATTGATTCGGGTATAATCGGAAAATTCCTCGTGATTCTAAGAATAGTTTAGAGACCTTCGGACTACTAGCAATGATCAACACTGAGTTACAGGAGACTTGTGATTGAATGAACAAAATAAATACGATATCGCTACGCTAGGGACAGAAACGAGGCGAACTTCCAAGCAAACGATGCAAGCACACATTTGCACATGCGTGACTCTCGCTGTATCTGAGTAACCACCTGCTTAGATTTGTGATTTGAATTCATTATCACGAAAGATATTAAATTTAAAGCTCCTCTTGTTGAAATGCTTGTAGAGATGTGAATGTCAAAGGAATGGAAAAGGAACTTTCTTTAAGTTCCAGAGCTTTGAAGCAAGCAACCGTGGACAATCTTCCTGTCGGTGTACGTTGAATCAGTGGGTTGATTTTATCGGCATAATTACAAGTTGAGAAGCCAAATATTTTGAGCAAGAGCCGATACAACGTAGATTTTATTTTAGTGGTGTACTATATTTCGGCTGGCCAAACCGGCCTTCTTCAGGTACAACTAGGGACACAGTAAACTGAAATTAATAAATTAATACAAATCAAATGAAATGTTTTTTTTTTTAGGAAAGGGGAAAACAGAGTAGAGTAGAGAACCAACACATGCAACCAACATACGAGTCAGGGAATCGAACCCGGACCACATTGGTGGGAGGCGAGTGTTCTCACCACTGCGCCATCCCTGCACCCGCTATGTGTCTCGTTAAATAAGTACAGTTACACTTTGGACCGTAATATATATTCTTTAATCGTTGTACCGTAATACACTTATATACTTTGATCGTGCCGTATCACACATTTCTTTTCTTTTTGCGAAAAACTATATCGCGAATGCTGTATTTGCAGTAAGTAATGTTAATTATGGAAGAAAAAAATCAAAATGATCGTTCTCATTTCTTGAAGAAAAAAAGAAAAAAACATGTATAACGTAAAATTATGTCCACATCTCATCATATAGGTAAAAGTTATTGGGCGAGATGATTGAAGTATGTTGAACGTGCCTCCATATTTAAATATTCAAAAGTTTACAGTGCCTCGTGCAGAGGACGTTGAAGGATTCGAATGAGCGGAGAAGCCTGTCTTGGCTCCGACGGGTGCAACCTGAACAGAATCACAAATAGGAAGTTTACGCTTCGTGGAAGTGAAGTATAACATTCCGTCAATAAGAAGAATTCCTTTGGCTATGGCGAAGGCTCTGTGGAGAGAGAAAATAAATTTTTTACAGACCGATCTATTTTTTGGACTACCTTTTCCGCAAAAATATAAAAACAAAAAGGCACCTGCCTTTTCCGGTGTCACGACGTTTTGTGCTCCACCGTGTTATCTGTTCCCCCGAAAACTGGGCACTAATACTGTGTGTTCCCCCTTCGCCATAAAGATAAATATGGTACCAGAATATATGAATACAGAAAGTATCCTAAACATGCATAAAAGCCAACCTTAGGCCTAATTAGGCCTAAACAAAAGCCAGTTTTAGGCCTAAGGTTAGCTCTTATGCATGTTTAGGATACTTTCTGGATTCATATTCTACTATCATATAAATCGTTATGGCGAAGGGAGAACACACAGCATTAGTGCCCAGTGATCAGGGGGAACAGATAACACGGTGGAACACAAAACGCTGTGACACCGGTTCGGTGACGCTATCACGTCAAGTGAGCTTCTTGTGATTGGTCATAGGTCTCCCGCAGGAGTCTCATTCGCGGGAAAGACGTCTCTAAAAATAACTAGGTCTGTCAAAACGCCCGATCAAGAAGTCAATTCGGAGGAATGCTCCTACTGATGGGCTTGATCTGACCTCGAAGTCAACAGTTGACAAAACGATTGCCAACGAGTATCAGTCTGGTAACGCGATTCAACCTACAACAAAAGTTATTACACACACTCACTTGGGAGGGATGAAACATGGTGGTCCGCCTGTTTTAGCCCAGTGTTTCTTGCAATAATAGCAACCACAGCCCATTTGAGGGTGTTTCACATGATCGGATGCTGGAGGACCGAAGATTACACTTCTTGCAAACATGATATCAGATTTGAATGTACTCTTCCTTCCCCTCTTCTTCATCAGTATGGCGTCCATCTTGATAACCTGAAATTGTACATGCAAACCATTTACTGGTTTTGCTTTAACTTAACGCGTTTTTCCGCTCTCCTATTGTTTACATAAAAACCTTTTTTCTTTTCTTTTTTTCAACTTCAATTGCCTATCGATGTCGCAGAGCGACAGATGATCATTACGCATACCCATACTTTTTTTAGGAAAGCATTCGGTATATCAATCGCAACTTGGTTACTCTTGCATTCACACTTACCCTTCTCATATGGAGTCCCTTTGCATTTAAATCTCTTGTTTCTTCGTCAGCGTTGATAGTTGAAGCTGCGATCCGAATCCTGTCTTCAAAACCGGGGTCATGCAATTCATTCACCATCTTTCCGATAACCTTAGACATTTCCTTGTTGCGTCTGTTGGCCTTCTGATGCGTGATTCCGGGCAAAATAACAGATTTTGCAAAAGCAATTTCTTCTGACAGAGGAGAATGTGACTTAGTGGTAGAATCAGATGGTACAGATAAAGCCTTGCGAATTACACGGCGTTTCACGGCACATCTTTTCTGTCTCTTCTTGTCCAGTTTTTCATTCATGATGATACTCTGTGGGCGAAACACTTTTGACAGTAAGAAAACGTGACAGCTACTGGCAGTAGAACACACGTAATGACTTCATTAACACGTTGAATTAAGAGCAATAGCACGGGATTGTTAGGATCACTGATACAAGTGTTATGAATTGAGTGATGGATGGGTTGTGGCACTGGGGTAGGACAGGTTGGCGCCTCAGTCTTCCCCGGGACAAGGCACGCTCCGGCCCACCAGTTCTCGGGTGGCACCTTTAGCAAGTGCCAGCAATCCCTACGCCACCCCCGTTAAGGTTACAACAAACAGGGTGGGTAGAGCTCTATAACCTTAGTTGGCAGAAGTTAGAAGGAAACTCCGAATAATAAATAACACGGAAAAGGATACTCCATTAATACACCGATCATCAGTAGGGCCAGTCACCCACTTGTGGCCTTAGTAACTGACTCCGTAAGTCACGAAAGCTCGTGACCCCGGCTGATGATGAGAATCAATGGGGGCAAGACGGTAGCGAAAGACAGGAAGGTAGTGGATTTCTAGCCAACATATATGCCGGGTCTGCTTATTAAGTTACGAATCGCTTTAAAATAAAGTTACCTTTCCCAAACCAATGCTTTCGGTGAGAGATGTCCGTGTTTGTTCCGTCTGCACCTTGATAACTCGACGTTTCTCCTTACTTTTGTCCACAAACTCGTCTTTTTCAGTTAATATTTGCGACCATGCTACTTTCAGGTGATCAAGAAATCCAGAGGAATGATCTTTGGACGTAAGACGTCTGATGATAAGGCGAGTATTCTTTGCTTTGCGCCCGCCAATCGCCTTTCCTAATAATTAAAATATGGGAAAACGGACGTCATCTCTCCCATAAGAGCTTTTTCCACTTCATTTCCTTGTAAAACCTGCGATTGGGGGATAGGGGGATTTTGGAGGGGAAAGGGGAGGCGGTTGGAAAGGATAGTGATTAGAAATATCGCCACAGGAAAGGAAAGGAACTTTATTTAAGTGTCTAGTCTTCTAGCGCTGGAGCACTAATTGGGGACACTGTGAAATGAAATCAACAAATTAACACAAATCAAATCCAATCAAATCAGGGACCCATATAACCCCCTGCTGATCTACTGAACACCTGGCCCCAGTTATTCAGAGACTGTATAACTTCATCCGTTGGAGGAGTCGCTTTCCGACAGCTTCAATCTGTGCAAAGATTTCCGTATTTACTAACATGACAATATGCAACTCTAAGCAAATCTAAGGACACTTTCCAATTTGACAGTACTGACCCGCCAGACCGGGTATTTGGAAGGACTAACTCTACAACGTCTTTAAATTGACACACAAATTGACAAGCATTATCACACTTCGAGGATGACATATACTCCTCCAGAAGAATGCGAGGGATTGTCATGCAAGTGTTCCTTCAAACTGTTGCATACTGACGGGTATGGCCGGCCAGTTCTGACAAAAGGAAAGCGCTCCAAATAAAGACTTACCGAAAAACTTTGACAACGTTGAACGTGACTGAAGTATAGTTTATACTCCAGATAACAGTGACTTATTCACTGGATGAAGAAATTCTGTATTTGGACAACTAGGGTGGAAAGTGGGCTTACCCTACACGGTTGTTTAATTCTTCTTATTGGAGAAAGGTCATGTTGTTCCTGGGGCTCGTCTCTTTTAACGTTAAATTTTTTTTCAAGATAGCATAGAGCAAACTAATTGTGAAGTTTGCTGACTTAAAACCTCTCCGTTTTTAAGATAAAGCACGAAGATTTGTGACACCCGAAAAAAGCCCGAAATGTTTCATGACGTTCGAGAAACGACGGGGCAAGTGCTCCTTCCTTACCTCGTTTGAGTTCCGTTGAAGCCTTTGGGGGTGTAGGTTGCGGTGGAGGCAAGGGTGGTGCAGATGGGGGAGGCACCACAAAACTGTCATCATTATCAGCTGTTGAGTCAATCTTCATAGCATGCGGCTCAGTGGAGTAGATAAGCTCCCCTGATGAAGACTCGTATTCCGAACCAAGCAAAGAGTTGTCCTCGTTGTCGCGTTCCAAGGTACTTTCGTTAACGTCCAACGCCGTCTTAGCTGCCGAACCAGTTCCACTGGAGAGAAGCTCTGCGGACGAACACTCACTTGAGGGAACCAACACTAACTTCGTTTCCACCTCATCTTCGATTGTTATGATGACTTCATTTAACGGAGCCACTGGCGTTTTACAGGATTCTGTAGAAGAATTGCTTGTATTTGTTTCATTGGTGCATTTAACTGACCCTCCAGAGTCCTTGGATAAACCTGTCGATTCCGCTGCGGTAGAAGTTGACGCTCCTTGCATGTTACATGCAACAGGTGACTCAGGGGCAGAGAGGTGCGGCGATGTTGTTTCGTTTGCGGTTTCGTTGTCATCCGAAGTTGGCGCAGAAGTTGATGCTGATGGTAGTGTGTCGTTTTGTCCGCTTTGAGAGCAATTCCATAAATCCGGGGGCTCAGATTGAAGAGATATCCCTGAAAACCCATTCATTGGGGAAGAGGCGGGTGTTTCATTGGGTGTGCAGGAAGACGGTTCGGACATAGGAGATTGACAACCATTAAATGCATCAGATCCTAAAGTTTCGTTGACAAAACAAACTTCTCCGGGCTGAGTACTTTGTTGGGTGTTATAATGAGTTGTTTTTCCCCCCGTGGTGTTGTTATCGGCTTTTTCCGTTGACCCAGCATGATGATCCTTTGACTTTGCGGCAGATTTGTCATTTCCTTTCTTCTTTCGCATAGCACCTTTTCTTTTGAAAAATGATTTTTTGCTTGTTGCAGTTTCTCCACTGTCCGCTGCAGCACCAAGTTCCGGATCATCAAGATCTGGAGGTTTCTTCCTACATTTCTTGCTAAACAATGTCATAATAAAACCAAATTTCAGTATGATAATATTAAAACAGAGAAATCGATTTACTGACCTAAGTTGACTCAGAGAGATAAAAAGGGACAAAACATAAGAAGGAGGCTCTTCTCAGTTTCCATTGTTCTTTCTGTTTTTATTTATTTCCATTTTTTTTCCGTACGTGCGCGTAAATACGAAGAGGCAGACAAAATATCTCAGACTGCAAGCCGTAGAATAAATGTCTTTTGGTATGGATTTGAGGCTAAGCGTGCACCAACACTGAATAGTTATGGCAACAAAAACATTAACAAATATCACACGAACACTAATAGGAAAGAGGAAAGTATAGCTCATGCGTTTCTTTAAGGTTTCACTTTGTTGCTATAATTTTCCTGAACCCAAGACAAGGAAGCGTCCAGAGGAATTATTGTTTTAATACAATCATGTTGAAAGTATTGTCAGATTTCCTACGTCCCGAATAAAAGCAAGGCCGGGTCCCTTAGAGAAAATCCAGACCAGACAGTTCGCAAGTGACGCAAAAACTTTGGTGCGATGAAATTCAAACAAAATTGAATGCAACACGCGCGCTAAGCCCTACAACTGAACTTTGAATGCATCTATTCTCTAATCTGACGATTTGTGAAGAACTAGTTGCTTACCATAACTGGAACACGCTTGTCACGATACAAAACAAAACAAGTATTCCAGCGGCTATTCCTGCAACAATGATAGGCGAGCTTGATTTTGCGGGGTCTTCAGCCTTTTTCTTCCTCTTGACTTTATATCGCGTGTTGTCATCCCTTTTTGTCAGAGGATGAGCTACGGGCCACCTTATATTCAAGGGCCTCGTCCTTTCTGGACGAACACCAGTTTTGACTTCTTGCAAAGAGGAAGTTCCTTTACTTGTAAACTGTCCTTCTGGTGTAAACACTTCAGGGTTTTCGTTTGTAAAAGATTCTTCTTCGCTTCTTGATGACTGTTCCTTATCGTTGTCTTTATCAGAATGGATTTCTTCTCGAATAATATCGAATGCATCTTTCTTTCGATGCAACTCGGATGGTGAACTTTGAAGTTCTTCATTTGGTTTGTGCTTTTCAAGAAGACTGCGAAGTTTTCTTTGAACCCTGTTGATGGAAGGCAGCTCGTCTCTTATTCCGTGAGAATCAACTTGATTTTGGTTGGTTTTACTCTGCAGGGCGGTATCAATTGCAGCATCCTCCGGTATACCTGCATCGGGTCCCGGGTCAGTATTGGCTGGTAGGTATTCCTTTCCCAAGAAAGATTGCCCTGGTCCTATCGAAACGCTTTCCAAATGTTCCTTTCTTTTTGGGGTATCCTGTGAATCGTTATCCGTATAACTGTGATCATTGGGTCTTTTGG
>NC_090876.1:3121992-3156992 GCF_036669935.1 Montipora foliosa
TATTTCGGATACAAACGATTCTATTAGAAAACGTTTGAACAATTTTGATTGTAAACATTATGTTAAATATTTTGAAGTTGTATTCTTGTTTTAGTGGAGGTTTCCTTTAAATTATATTCGTTATTTTATTCATTGACAATGGATATCGGCATGGTTTCCTGCGTACAGCAAGCAGATATTGGCAAACATTTTCCGAACCTCGCTTCGCTTTTTTTTCTTTTTTTTTTTTTTTGTGAGAGGACAACAAGATAAAAGTACAAGCTTCTTTATATTTGTTTCATGGCGCTTAAGTTATTAACAGCATCGCACACATATAAAAAAGCAAACAAACAAATTACCTTCTATTCTGGCAATTTCATCCAACGTTTTTTGAACATCTACTTGTGGTACAGATTTTAAGTCTTGAGTTTGAGGCGACAATTTTGCCTCTTGCTGTACTCTAAAATGCCAAACATAACAACTTCAGATAATTTGTGGGTATCATGAACCTTAACCAGGAGGAAAGGAAAGGAGCGTCTGTTGTTGCTCTTTAATTTTGCAAAAAAAAGAAACCCAGTTCATTTACCTGTTTATAACAGTTCCGTTGCTATCTGAAAGCAAAGACATGAGATTGAATTGGAGAAGACTTTCTTGCCATGAAGTATGATGTATCGGATAAACAACCCAACATAAAGGCGTTTGATAGCCGCCTGTAGTTTTCCACGTTTGTTGGAGAAAGATTTACTCACAAACCGTGGCCCCGGAAAGACCGTGCACCATAGGTAACCCACTCCAAATTAAAAAATTCTGTTTGCAGCCTATGCTCGAACCCAGACTCTCTGAGTTCAACGTTCCCTCGCAAGCCACTTTCTAAACCAAAAGAACCCACACACTATTCGCAAAGAGTAGGGCATGGAGATCCCGGTATTATGCTTTGTCCTCTGTGGTGTATCACGGTTGGTCCTTGCATTCGGAACCCGAGCCCGCAGTGAGCGTGAGCGTGGCAGTCAAAATTGTGTTATCCTGTCAATCATTTTCCCTTTCGTAACGGTGCATTTTTGTGCGCAATCGACTTTGTTGTCGATCTACCCCGTCGAAAGGACGCCACCAAAGTATTTTTTCGCGAAGTTAGCACAAATAAATACATTATCAATGCAGTTTTGACGTCGTCTTACACTTGAAAATATCACACTCAATTCGTCTTTAAAAAAGCACAAATAACTGCCTAAGCACAACAGCTGACGTTCGAATCGCCGCTCGCCGTAACCCAGTTTTGGCGCCAACGTTTGTTGACAAAAAAGTTACCACAAAACCTTTTAAATTTAATTGCGAACAATCAATGCAACTGACGTTGGACAGCACAGTTTTTCCCGCTCGTTGAATTCTCAATTCAGGAGCTCTAGTCGTATGCACGGTGGAGGGTATATGATATTAGATACACCAAGCTACTCTAAAATCCGAGAGTAAGTAAAGATATGACGATGATAATCATGATGAGTTAAAGAACGCCTGACCTACCAGGCAAGAACCAAATACTAACCTTTGGAAGGGTAGAGTGAGGGTCCTAATGATAACAAAAGTCTCTCGAGTTGTTGAAGCTCCTTTTCTGCGACGTCACATGTGGCGGAAGTCGTGCTTTCGTCGTCACTTTCTAAGATAAAACATAATTATACCTAATAACGTAAAGTTGTAAAATAAAAAGCACGAAAAAAAGGAGAGTGAAACTTCTTCTTAATCTTTTGGCGGAACAGCCTCTGATTACTCACCATCGCTATCAAACGAACATTCATTGCACGACTGGTGGGGAGAATCTGGGTTCGAACTTGGTACCTGGTCTCCCTCTGCGCTTGGTTGGGACCCCGCTGAAAATAGTAAGACGAGAACAACTTAAATCACAAATCAAGTGAAGCTATGATCCTCACAGTTATGAACGCAATTTTAGCAATTGCATAGAGAAGCCTGAAAAACTCAGGACTTCAGCGGGGTTTGAACCCGTGAACTCACGATGCCGGTGCGACGCTTCAACCACCAGAGCTATGAAGCACTGATGTTGGAGCTGGTTATTTGAGGGTTCAAATGTTCGCGGGATGAATGAATTAACGAAGAAAATGATATATGAAATGAATATATATATATATACATATATAATATATATCAAAATAAATTACAAACGAGGCAAAAATCTCCCAAAAAATCCCGCGACTTTTGCACAATTACAACCGTTTTTAAACCGTTTCCTCGGTTGCTGCCGGTTGAAAACGAAGATCAACCAGAAGCGTTTCTTCCGCAGGAATCAAATACCCAACATAGCGTTTTACAGTTGTGTTCTTAGTTACCAGGCGTTCGAATAAAAGCGAGGCTGGAGTTGAGATTGTTTTGATACAAACCTCACTGCTTTTCTTATGTAAATAGAAACTCGTTAGCATTACAACAAACATGATTTACAACTGCAGCCTCGCTTTTATTCAAAGGCCTGGTAACTAAGCACACAACTGTAAAATGGTCTATTGATTCAACCAGAATAAGACGATTGATCCCAACGGAACACGGCCTTTGATTAAAACTCCTTTGAACTCTTTTAGCACTTACAATTATGTTCTTCGTTCCGCCTGGTAAAGATGTCGTCTGAATCTTCGCTATTGGAAGGAATCCGATCGGCCCACGTTTCTGGTACCTTTTGTTCGCCTATAAAAATTATACTACATTTCTGAGTGTGTTATAAATTCTCTCTAGCATGAGTTTAAATTCATTTGCATCACAACCGTGTATGTCTAAAGATATGAATACCTTCCTCGGAGAGTAACGAGGATTTCCTTCGAGTTCGGTTTAACCTGCATCCTGTGAGCTCGGTAGAAGGGCTGGGAAGATTGTCCGGAACAAATTGAGAGTCTAAAATAAAAATGCGAGTTTTTAAGCGTGATACTTTGATGAAAGGAGCTCACATACAACTATATGTATACCTGTACACCTAGTGAATGTAAATTCAAAGCATTTTGACCAATCACAAGAAGCGCAAACAGCGCGACGAACCAATCAAAGCACGGGAAAATGAGCATGTGTAAGTCGCTATCGGCTTTGGTTTTGCTCCTCATTGGTTGAAAAAATGGCGCGAGATTTTAAGCTAGTCACCAAGGGTACCAAGTTTACTCACCCCACTCAATCGACAACCCCGGCGGAAAAAAAGGCCCTGGGGACGAGGTTGCTCAATCTAATGCCACTCTATTGGTCGATTCATTCATAGTAGCGCTTCTTGCAATCCCTGTGCCCTAACCTATTAGCTGGTTATGGCCATTAAGTGTAGTTTCCCCTTAAACGCGCTCTAAACATGGAGAAATCTTCTTTGAAACAAATACCAGAATGGTACACGAAGTACATCCTTAAACTGAAAACTAAATTAACATCGCCGAAAAATCCTACAAGTGCTCACCACTTCTTTTGGAGTTTCTGAGATGGAGTTCAAATGGCATCAAATACCTAGAAAGAAAGGTGCAAAGAATCGGAGAGACTCAAACCCACATTCACTGCCAACGCCCAGCCTGCCGCCTCTGTTGACAACTTATTTTAGGGGGTGTTTACATGTAAAATCTCATACCGGTACGAGTTTCATTCTGGTACGAGTTGTCAATTTCATACCGCGTTTACATGGACGACACAAATATTGACACAGGGATGACGCATGAACCAAAACAAAATACAACGCATGCGTCAATAGTCCCAGTCCACCACGACTTGACGACTCGTACCGGAATGGGAGTCAATGTAGCGTTTACATGATACCGGTACAACTTTTCATACCGTTATAAGAATTTCGATCCGGTACAACTACCGGGATGAACTCATACCGGTATGAGTTGTACTGGTATGAGATTTTTCACCGGTATCATGTAAACAAATACAGAGCGATAAGTAAGAACCGGGATGAACTCGTACCAGAATGAAACTCGTACCGGTATCATGTAAACACCCCCTTAGATTATCTCTTTCCTCTTAGAATTTGGTATAAGAATTACCAAATAACGGGCTCATCCTCGGTGTAAAAACCTGTGAAACTCACAGATGACGTAACACAAAGGAAAACAAAAAAGCAAAAAAAACATCAAACAATAACCTAACCCTACCACGAGCTAACAAAACAAAGAAAAAGTTTCACAGGTTTTTACACCGAGGTAAACCCCAAAAAAACCCGATTGAATCAGTTTAAAGGTTTCCCTCCCATTAATTTCTTTCAGATGTTAATCCCTTTGGTGTACTAACCTACTTGTTTCATCGATTCATCAAGACTCTGATTAACATCAAAGATAAGTTAATCAACTTGGTACGCACGTTAAATCATTTCCTAGCTCTTGGAGCCCCGTCAAGAACTGCGCATGCGCTAGATTTTCGTCAGTTGAGCTACCCGCCATATTGAATTTATCTTCAACTTGGATTTTTCTTCGTTTCAAGCCGTAACTCGTTCTGATTTCGCCGGATCTATTTGACCTTAGTTAAATACTAAACCGTGTGTTGATATTTTATTTGAATATGCAAAATACTGGGAGCGCAAGACACCATTGAAGACACTACAGGTACCTTTGATAAAACACTCTGGCCGAGCTGCTCGTCCCACCGTACACTACGCCTGAGTCCAGGAGCTCGTTATACACTTTGTTCCACAGTTTGTTCTGGCACACCTGAAGGTTGAGAGGAAAAAAGACATTCATCGAATCAGCCGATCATAAATGTCGTCAGAGTCAATTAAACTGATAAATCCGAACTCGAAATGCTGCAAACACGCGCAGCTGGTGTTACAGTCACGCTATACAACAAGTTGCAAAATTAGTGGAGACACTTCACCTTCTTAGGGCGTTATTAATTTACCTATTATCTCTCACACTGCAACCCCCCCCCCCCCCCCCCCCCTCTTATCAATGTTGTTAGCAAGACAAAAAAAATGTTTGCGAATATTCATGCACGGCGGTTTGAAGACCAGAGGCTTGTGATGCAGCACATTAGCCCTTTGACTCCAGGAGTGATCAGTATGTAACTTCTCCTCACAGTTTCAATGAAATTTCAGTCGGAAAGGTATAGAGAATGAAGATCTTGATATAACAAAATTCTTACGACTATCCAATAAAGAAATCTGTGGTACCAGTTAGGAGAATGAACGTTTCCATCTTGGGAATAAACTGGTTAAAAAGGAAAGAGGAATGAGGGCGTACGTTTCAAAAGAAAACTGTGGTGCTGCGCCGGTGGCAAATAAAACACCAAATCTGAAATTTGGTTTCACCAAAGGAGTTGATACAGGGGTTTTCAATTGAGTGTCGTAAACCGGCAACTACCAAAGCAATTACTTCGACCAATCACAGCAGATGCAAACAGCGCAATGAACCAATCCAAATGCGAAGCAATTCCGTGCAACTTGCTCAAAGCGCGGGAAAAATCGCGCGTGCAAGTCGTGATTGGTTTTGGTTTTCTTTCTCATTGGTTGATAAACTGTCGCGAGATTTTTAAACCAATCACTAAGCGTAGCACTTGCAATCGCGTAATTACTTTCGACAGTCATTTCAAAACTGCTACAAAGGTAACTAAGGTCTTGTTCTATTGGGATCAACCGTTTCAACCGCAACCGGTTTCGGTTGAGGCGGTTGAGGTTTCCCAATAGAACACTTTTCCAACCGTTTTCGGTTGAAAAGCGGTAACTCCTGGGAATAGTTATTACCAGACTTCTCAGCGTTGACAAGTTGAGGCCTGAAAGCAACACGGCAGGAGCCCGTGGCCGACTGTAAATGGCCCGTGTAAACGACAGCGGTTGCTGCCAATGCTTTTTCAACCGTTTCAACCTAGCTTGATGCCGGTTGAAAAAGTTGATCAACCAAACCAACCGAAAACGATTTTTTGCCAATAGAACACGAAAAAACCTAACCAACTCACCCAACTAAAAACGGTTGATCCCAATAGAACACGACCTAAATTAACCAAAGTAAGAAAAACGTTTCGAGCGTTTGCCCTTCATCAGAGTCAATACTTTTAAGAAGATGTTAAAGAAAAGAGAACAACGTTGAAAAACTAAGCTGGACGAATGGAAACCAGAGCCAAGTTGTACAAAGGTTTACTAAGCTAATCCTGGATTAGCGGAAACTGCAATTGCAGTTTACGTACCGATCAAAGATCTGCGCCCCTCAGGTTTTAACGTAAACCACTTTCCTTCAGCCTTAACATTTTCATCGGGAAAAAGTAAAACCCTAATGCCAGTTTCAGTTAAATCCGTCGTTTCGCGAAAGTAGCTTTCGAACAACAGTGTGGTAGGGATAACGGCCTCGTCGGCTAAAATCAGGCGATATTCCGCAAGATTGTTTTATCATTCAACACATTGATGACAAAGCACAATTTTCTACGTCTATTGGAAAAAAAAAGCTGGAAAAACTACCATTTTTCTCCGCGACACACAAAATTACGTATATCGCAGGATATCTGTTGAGTACGCATGACAAATACATTTGTATTGAGCGCGCGATGACCATATTTGGACTTTGTCACAATGTTGAATAATTAACGGTAGCCCATGAGGCGAAGCCGAATTAGTCGGACAGACACCCAACTAGTCGGACAGAAAAGGCAATAACAAAGTTAAAAGGACGAAAGTTAGCAATAATAAAATAAACATTAGCATACGTTTTCAAAACCTCCATGTTGCACGACTAAGTTGTAGAATCTCCTGAAACAAATGCGTTTACCACGCCACACTGGCTCTTTCGGCACAGTTAAGCCCCGCTCCAGTGAAAACGCCTCCAGTCTTTCTAAGAATTCTTTCTCCTGAAAAGGACACCAGACAATAAGGGGATGATTATTAAAGTACTTTAAAATAGCCAAAGTAAACCAGTTGTTGCTTGTGCGGGACAACTATCAGGCAGTTATCGTATACGTTATAAACAATCATGACGCTAAGAAAATACACCCAGTCGGCATTTTACGCGGCCTAAGAAAACGCTCGGGCCTAAGTTGGCTAAACACAGTGTTTCCGTGGTGAACGTTTCGCATGCCAGGACAGTATTGTTTCCCAGATTTTTAAACTAATCATCTCTATTGGAGGAAAGATATTTAGTAATATAAAGGTGGTAGTGAACAGACAAGTTAAAATGAAAAACAGCTTACTTCCGGTTGCCGTCCGTGGCTCAAAACGTTGCATGCTTAAACTCCCTTTTAATTAAACACAAAACAAATATGGCGGAAAGGTTTTTTTCTCTCCTTCTCGCGATGGTCTTGGAAATGCAGTGTAAATTCGCTTCCATTCTGTAAACGCCAGAAAATCTTTCAGAGAAACCCAGCAAAATGCTGCGCATGCGTATTTGTTCAAAAAATTGAGACCAACAGCTGTTGGCTGTTTTATTAAATTTCTCGCAAACCCGTCATTAGATTTTGGAATAAAAATAGTTCCAACGACAAATAAGTCGTGTATTAAAAAATTTTGAAAAACTAAAAATCTTCTATCAGCGAATTCTGGCAAATCCTCCTGTCGAAATTCTATGATAAAAGGTGTTACCTTCTTTAGTTCTATTATTTTACGTAAGCTGATGATATGCTGCAAAAAAAAATAATGAGTGAATTTTGCATAAATGAGGAATAAGTATCCCTTAAGCCTTGTTTTCATCTGGATGCGTTACCATGGTAACAGCCTGCAGAGCACATTAACAGTCAAAAATAGAAACCTTCGTTGGTAGCACTTATCAGTGACCGAGTTTGAGCTTCCAGGCAAAAACTGCATAAATATGGCAGATATGAAAGTATAAGTGCTTAAAAACTGTGTTCATCTTAAGTCGGGTTAATTTAAACGGAATACAGAATTGTCTACACTCAAATGAAAATCGCTCCAGCGAGTCCGGTCAATTCTTTCCTTTACGGTTTGTACAATATCCTTGTAAGACTTTTCTTTGCTCTCGTCGAGAAAGCAAACTGAGGAAATTCTTTCTTTCTGTTTAAAAAAAACCAGCGCGGTTTCGAAGGACAGGAGTATCCATTTTCCTTCCGTAAGAGACGGCTACATGCATTTGACCACGATCCCTAGCTTTATTTCCTGTTTGTCGCGATTGGCTAACCTAATACATGTTTTACCTCAAGTGACAAGTCACGAGATTAGACTTTTGGAGGCCGATGTTATCTGAGAGTTTAATTTCAAAGTCAATTCAAAGGTCAAACATTATACGGATGATTAAGGAAAGAACGAAAATTTCAGGTATGTCCAGAAATGCCCCCCATTAGATGCTCGCGGAATTATTATTGTTGGATAGAGCGAGTTTCAATCGAGTGTAGCAAAACCAAAACCAAAGTAATTACTTCGGCCAATCAAAAAGGCCGCAGACAATCCAGTAAACCAATGAAAACTCGAAGTAATTACACGCAGCCGACACAAAGCGCGGGAAAACGTGCACGCGTCAGCCATTTCACTGAGTGAAGTAATGCAAACCAAAGCAATTCGCTAATTACTTTCGACACTCAATTGAAAATCGCCCTATAGGTTTCGACTTTTCGTGTTGGATGTCAAAATTGTGCGTGCATCTAATCAGGTGATTTCTACATAATAAAATTACATAACTGTCAAAATTTTCACGGGAGAAATTTTACACCAAGGAATGGACCTTTAGAAACAACCGGAGGGGGCGGGGAAGTAAACATAATCCGTGTAGGAGATTTTTCAAGGCAAAATTGTCTGTGGGATTTTTTTAGGCGCAACCGCACGCTTGCAAGATTTCTTGAGGCAACGTTCCTTTTTGAGGGGGGGGGGGGATTTTTCACTCCCCTCCGGTTATTTCTAATGATCCGTCCCTTAAACGCTATGCGACATTGGCATTTAACTCGCAACTTGTTCTCACATTGCGAATCAAGTTAATCGAGAGGAGTTATGTTGGGCAACATTTCTTGCAACTTGTTCCACTCTGGATGATCACAAGACATAAAATTGCCAGGCACGTTGCAAGAAAATTGCCCGGTGCATATCCTCGTTCCCAGGGTCTCTCTTCTCTGCCTCCATTGACGTTGAGAAAAAGACCTCAACGACAAAGGAGGCAGAGCAGAGAGACCCTGGGAACGAGGTTGCCCAGTGCATTGCAAGAAAAGACTTGCTTTGAATTTATCTCAAACACAAACCCTCCAATCAGTCACAGAGGTGACATTGCCACTGTAGTTAAGCCATTGCTTGTTTGTCATCAGTGGAATTGTCGGTGAGTTCAACGGACTGGTGGTGGATAACCTTCTCTCAGGAATTTTCGAATCTTGAAGTTCTTTAGCCTGAACTTCTTCATTACAAGCTACAGAATTCGCGGATCTGCCCTCCTCTGTTAGAAAGGAAAAAAAAAAAGAATCTTTGTTGTCAGAAAAAAACCTTTCAAGCCAGTGATGTATACGTTTGTTATCAAATTGGATCGTGTCTGCCCAAGTGACCGAGCGTACAGACGAAGAGGTATATTACATATATACATATGCTGATGCGGATTACACTTAACACACTTTTTCACTTTATTTATTCCCCGAAATTCTCTCAAATACAACGTTTTGTTTTTAGAACTTTTTGATTGAATTTTTACTTTTTATTGGCTTTGAAAGACGGAAAAAGCCGGGTCATACTTGACACTGACGTCACTGTTTTCAAAGAACTTCAATTCAAAGCAGTCTGTGACGTCAACCCGGTGCTTTCATTGCTCGGTTATGGATCAAAGTATGATGACTTTTTCCGTCTTTCAAAGCCGATAAGAAAGTGAAATTTCAATCAAACGATATGCTTGGGACAATTTCGGAGAATGAATAAAGTGGAAAAGTGTGTTGAGGTGATAGGCACTTTAACTGAAGCTGGTTATATTTCTTGTGTGACTACCTTCCGAAAGCGTGGATCATACCGTGAAAAAGAGAGTTCTCTTGCGTCCTTGGGTGTAATCGTCTGTGAGTGAAGAATACAAATAGTCACACAAACTGAAAGACCATTCCGGTTTTTTCAGCTCTTATTTCGCGGATGAAAATTACGCCGTATAAGGGGATGCTCCTCCTGGCTTACATCAGCGAAACTTTCTCGTTTCTCCAACAGATCATTTCTTTCATTGATATTTCTCTCTGAAGGAAACACGACAATGATTATAACATCCACTCACCATTTTTGCATTTAAAATGGCAAGATGCCAATCTCTCGTCAGTCGTCTTCTTTAACGAACTATGCGCTTCCTTGAGAGCAAAATCGTAAGATTTTTTCAGTTCAATCAACTGCCGTCCTTGAATCTTTTTAAACTTCGGAGCTTCTCTTTCAATTTCATCCATGGATTGGAAAGGGTGCACAAGGCGTGGCACTAGCCATGCACGAGAACGAGGCCGGCCAAAAAACTCCACGTGATAATGCGTGATTTCATTTTCCTTGTCCAGCGGTGCATCGTAGTACTCCCCGCAAGTTGGATCGCGCGTCAGCAGGCCTGGCCACCTTGTCAAGAAATTTTATTACAGAAAAAATGAATAAGTCAAAGAACAACTAAATTGTAGTTTATCAACGGAGTTGATAATGTAAATTGGCCACCGTACAGAGATTCTAAAAGCTGACGTTTCGAGCGAAGGGCTAAACCATATTTTTGTATACTACTTCCCCACCGACGCAGCACCACAGTTTCTTTAGAAACTACCCCTTAAAAGAACAACTAAGCCGAGGATAGAAACAAAAATGATTTCACGATGGATTGATAGACACGCTTGTGATCAGTGAACCATAAACTGCGGAGCAAAATCAGAGGTCATGAAAATTAAATTCAGTTCAACGGGTAAAGGGGTTAGGCACACTTTACATGAGGGATTTTATCCCGGGACGAAACTCGGCCCGGGTTGAGTTTCGTCTAGGTGTCTGGTCACTTGGCGCTAACTGTTTACATGCTCCTTGAATAAAATGTGTTCATCCCTGTCCTGAGTACCGGGATGAAATTTCATACCGGGTTGTAAAATCCACGTAAACACGATACACTTTTTCATCCCCGGCCGAGACCACGTTTTTCTGAGCCTTAATACAATTGACCAGCGGCGATTGAATATTCTACGCATATTCCATCTTCTCGTCAGTTTACCGCCAGGAGTTCAGACCAAAAATGGTAAGTAAACATTTCTTTTATGCGTCTTTCAGCACGACATTCATGTCTGTCAATAACCTGATCTTCTGTCTCTGAGAAATCGGCGCCATGTTTGTTTCTCGATGATAACTGCTGACCAAAAGTACCGATATAGCGGCCAGTAGGCCATTTCCAAGTTTGTCTGCCTCCTCTTCAAAGCGAGTCTAAGCGCGAAGTTTTTCTTATGAAAATTAGTTTTCATTCATATGTAAAGTAGAACTAATAACCATAACAAAAACTTCGCACTCAGACTCGCTTTGAAGAGGAGGCAGACATGAACTCGGAAATGGCCCATTTTGATTTACAAGGGATGAAAGTTCTCATGTAAACAAGAACAGGAACCCATGACCCGCAGCCTAGAACTCTCCTGCGTTCGCGTAACGGCGTTTTCACAGAGCGATTTCTTTTTAGATTGAATTTCCCGCGAATGAGACTCCCACAGGAGCCCGATGACCAATTACAAGAAATTAAGCTGACGTCATAGGGTCACCGAACCGGAACTGCCTTTGTTTTTTGACCTAATTCGCGGGTGGGGTGTGAAACACGTTCGAAGCATCAGCTCACAAATCTCTCTAACGGTGGTTAATTTACCTTTAGCAACTCGTTTAATAAAACCAAATTCTCTTAAATTTCGACCGTCTACCGGGCTAAAAGTGTCTTGAAACCATTACATGACCAATAAGGACTTACGGCAACCGGAAATAAACATTACAAGTGGACAAAAAAGTAGTTTAAGCTGGAAGAGGATTCTCTTGTAACTTCGCTTGCTCTGGATAGATAACTGTTAACAAATCAGTATCAAGTAATCATGCCCCCTTCTTGATTACCAAAAGTGACCTCGCGCGATTTAGGAAAAAAAGGTCCTCCCTTTCAGCCAATCAGCATTCAGTAATTTTGCCAATTATGTGATGAATGGGAAAACAGCTCACTTGCGGTTGCCGTTCACGTCTTAAAACACGTCGCGCGCGCGCTTAAGCTCCCTTTCTGTTCCGGAGCGGAAGCAATAAGAATTTTTTTCAATAACCTTGTTTGGCCAAAACTTTCGAATGAGCTACATGTTATTTGTTTCAAGAGGTCAGCCTACATGGCAATTCTTCCCCCAAGGCAAAACTCATCCTATAATCGGAAAATGAATCAATAATAGGATTACACCCATCCTCCCTGGGTGGTTGATAGTGATCCTCTGTCTACCGGTTTTTTTTTAAGTTTACACCTGAAATGGCTCTTTAACCATACGAACTGTTCACTTGGAACAGTATAAATGTACATTTCTATATCGAAGTAGCAATTACGATTGGCTCGCAACTCAGTACTGCTCCTTCAAAAGCCGTCGCTAGCTTTGCCCTTGCTCTAAATCCTTAGCTGTACATATCATATCCTCTCGGAAACTAATACAAACCAATTTGTGACCATCTATCGACAAGACACTCAAACGAAATAGTAAAAATTCAATTATCACCTGACTCCCAGGCCAACTTTCGATCAAATTGCCGAAAGTTCCGTCAGCGACTAAAGTCAGTCACCCGGAGAATCAAATGCCATCATGGTGTGTCATTCCTGTAGCTTCAAACCTTTTACAATTAAACTTCATCAGAGCATTACTGACAAGTCAAGCCGAATTAAAACCAAGTAAAATAAGACAAAATATCACGACACAACTTACGGTGGATATCCAGACATCTTAGCCATGACGACTTCTCCCTCGGGCAGAAGACTGTAAATAAATTTCATATGTTTTGGTTTCTTAGCTTTTTGCTCCACAGCAGAGCACGTGTTATATCGAGTGTCTCGGTTCAGCCAGCAGTACCATGAGCTGTCCTCCAATCCTTTGGCTTCTTCCGCAGATATTTGGCGCCATTTGTGACAGTGTTCACTCTCACATTGTACCCATATGCAGACAGGTTCCTCCTCTGACGCAATAGACAAGCGACTCGATTTACGGGAAGATTTTAATAATCCATACTTTCGTTTCGGCATGATGCTTGGACATGGACTGGTGAACTGTAACAAGACAATGTTACAAAAAAGTATTTACTAGGGATGCCATGGATTGACCACGTGATTGATCCGTAAAATTTATTGTCAATATGGTCGCTCAGGGTAATTAGCCACGTGCTAAGGTTTGCCACTAAAGTTTGATTATACTTTAATAGTTTGATGACCGCCTACACATGACTTTTTAAACTTACGCTCTTTATTATATTCTACTATACGAATATTACCAAATGGCATCCATTTTGTAATGAGAGAAAATAGATTTTTATTTTTATTTTTTCATACATTGTATACTGATTTTTGTGACTACAAGCGAGATACTCTTTAAGGCCCGGAACTGCCTTATTGGTTCGAGGGATACGTTTCCAGTTTTTTTTTCCGCGCAGGGGTTTTTTGGTATTTCGTATTCGTCGGTGTCACATTTTTTCGCAGTACATCATTTGTTGTCTTATACTTCTACTTTTTTTTTTATTACTCTTCAACACTTTCGTATCCAGAAGAGACACAAATTAAATTAAAAATCAGATTAAGAAAATACATCATTCAGTATAAATAGTTAAAATACTAATATACACAAATACATAAATTAAATTAAATATCAGATATAAATACATATATAGTTAACATACTAAAACTAATATAAACAAAAAAGTAAAATGGATTCAAAAACCTTTAAAATGATAAAACTAAGTTTGAGTTTGGTCAAGATATTAATTCAAGACGCTTTAAACTTTCACAGCAAGCAGGATAACCTAGTGATCTAACTACTACTGGTAAACAATTTCAGGCTCTCGTTGTTCTTAAGTAAAAGAGATGCAAATAAAAATCACACCGAGCCCTAGGTTGAATAAATAAATTAACTGAAAAACCTCTAGTAGATCGTATTCAATGTCAAAAATATTTAGGAATAAGCAATGCAATGTTGTATGTCTGTAAACAATGTCTTTTTCGTCTTGCTTCCAAAGGATCTAGTGACAATGATTTCTGCATCTGAGTGACACTGACTTGAATACCGCTCATGGTCCCCCTTTATTTGTTGTTGAGATCTCGATCGCAAGTTGTTGATGGCTGCCACTAGTGCGAGGAAAAAAAATTGATAACCCTAAAGGATGGTATATTCGTCTGATTTGTAGTGAAGCTGGAATAGGAAAACTGTAATCATCCTGGATGAACCTACAATAGTTTAATGACGCAGCTCCCATAGCTCAGTGGCCTGACAGCATTGAAACTCACGTTAATCGGAAGGTCGTACGTTCGACTCCTGCAAAGGAAATCTCCGATTTCTTCCGAGTACCCCCGAGTAACCACGCAACTTTTCGGTCGTATTTCGATTGCTAGAATTTCTTCCACATCTTCAAATGGACGGTCAAACGGCAGGGGCACCCAACGTCAATTTTCGGAAAATATCTGTTCGGAAGTCGATTTGAGATCTAGAATTTTCGGAACATTTGTTCCAAAATTTCTTGCTTGCCTGCGTCCTAGGATTTTCGAACATCTAAAAAATGAAATAATTGCCAATTTTTAACGGATTTTTACCCTAAAAAGGTCACCTAGAATTTTCGGGAGCCCTTTTTCTGGCTGAAATTTTCGAAAAGTTATGTTTTGATCCCTATAATTTTCGGATCACTAGACTTTCAGCTAGGAAATCCGAACAGATAAAAACAATTTAGGGGTAAAAATATGCCTATATCTACCGTTTAAACATCAAAATACGTTTAACAATGCTATGTTTAAGTGGTTTTGAACTATATTCTCGTTGGGTGCCCCTGAAACGGTTTCGAAGCACGAAACTTGAATTACGGTATTTGCTTTTTCTTCCGTTAAGCGCTCCGGACTTTCAAGTCTCTAAAAAAATACGTTTTGAGACGAATCGCTCTCCCGTAAATTTGCCCTCGACGAGAAGTAACGGCTAAGCTATCCAAACGTTTGCTCGGCTTTTCCTTGGGCGTAAGCATAATCCAGTTATCGGTAATTCACAGCGAATTGACGGAAGTGGCAGTGAAAAGAAAACTCAGTCTTGAAACCCACCTTTAAATAAAATAAGTGCCTGAGTATCCTAAGCCAATTTACTAGATATTGTTACTCCTTTTTTTCTGCACTAGCACTTCCGAAATTCGCGTTATAGATGGTTGCCAACTTTGCGGATTAAAAGACAAAACATGGCCTTGAACAAAATAAGACGAAAAAAACCTGTAAGCAAAAGAGTTCTTTGACTACGAAGTAAACGTAATGCGGAACTTTCATTTTCCTTGTTTTTTCCTTGAAGAATGAAAACATTGGAAAGTGAAAACAACTTCCGACGATATTCAAACTTACTGATTAGATTAAGCTCTATCATTGATAATATTCCCTCCCTGGTGCCATGCGGAGACAAACCTCTTTAGCTGTAGCCGCAAATTCAAACAAATCACCATCAAACGAGCGTGCTTCATAGCCTTGCTCCGTCTACAGATGACGTAAGGTAACACATATCAGCAGTGCGTATATCGAGTTCTAATGCACGAGTACTCGAAATGCTGCAGTTGCTCTCGGATGAGATGCGCCTGGTACGTTTCTCTCGTGATCTTGAAAGCCTAGCTTGCATTAATAACTCGATTCACGTTAGCTGAAGCATAAACCAACAGTGAATTGTTTGATTATATTGGCGTCTAAATGAAAATCGTGAATATAGGGTTTTGTGTAGAATGAGAAGAGAAAGAGCTTACCAGGCTGCTAATCACTAAAAAACGTGCATCCCCTCATTTTTAAACCGAAGCTGAGCCGGCGGACATTGTTTCTTTTTTCCCGTCAAGCAATGGATAAGTGGGGCTTTTCACAAAAGAAAGTTCACTGCCGCATTTCAAAGACAGGAACTCGTAAAGCCGTTCTTCCGGTGAAAAGAACTCGCGACCCTTCTTCCCTTTCAGGAAAGTAGTTCATGAATCAAAAGGAAGCTGCTTCACAAAATAAGCCTCTTGTATTATTTGGCTTTCAAAATGTCAATTTTTTGGAAGATTGCACCAGTGAAGATAATGGAGACTCTTTTTTTTTTTTTTTAATGGAGACTCTACTCTTGATATCAAAAGAATTTATATATAAATTCTTGCCTAGATGGTTCCAACTGAAAAACGTTCGGCCGGCATTGTCAAATTATCCCGTTGTATCTCGTCGTAAATCGTCTGTACAATATTTCAAATTGCCCTTCCTTTTTCGAATTAGCGATGATGAAACGTGTTCGAAGTCAGTGTTTCAAGCACTAAATTTCGCGAATTTTGAAGCAATAACTCAAAACACAATATGATGTTGACAAGACAACGATTCGTATCTGGAAGTCTCTAAAATTGTAGCCGCAAATTTAGACAAACCGCAAACCACTGAGAGGAACCGATTTGTGGGGAATGATACCTCTTGTCTTCTTATGCCGGCGAAGTTGATAATGCGCAATGATACAAAGAAAGAAAAATGATTCATAGCATCGAATTAAGCTATCAAGAAGTGTATGCTTCAAAGTATTGCTGTGTCTGTATATGACGTAAGTAAACATCCAGCTGTGCGTATATCAAGTCATAAAACCTGCGGGTTGATTAGAGAGCACTCAAGAAGTTAGAGTTGCTCTCTACTCCGCCTCGTTTTTTTCTCTCGTGCACGCGCAAGAAAGAATTGCAACTCGATTTACCCACGCTAAAGTATAAACCAACCGTGAATTAAATAATCCTATTCGTGACGTTTAAGCCAAAATAGAGATGCCTCCAAAAAGAGGTGTTGCCAAGACAGCGACCACAACTGTGGAATTAAAAAAAATTGAATTCGTACAGCAACTACACACCATGATCAAGAGTTCGAATTACAAAAATTATAATTGAATATCGCAAATTGGAATTCATGTTCATTGTTGATTTCAATAACAGCTTTGGTTGCCAAGCTTTGTCTTGTATGACGCTGACGTATTAAACTGTTGGAATGGACAAGAAGACGATTTTTAATTTCTTCAACACGTGAACATCAAGGAGTTCGCAGAATCTCGTTAAATCACGTACGACAATTTTTTTTTTTCAGATACGGCACAGAAAAACTAATGATCATAGCTTTCAGGAACACATGGGACCTGCCTCTAACAGCCTAGTCGTTGCTGCAAGTCGTTCTTGTGTCAAGCATCTCAGTCCACTCCATTCCAAAAAGTCAAGAAAAAACGCGAGTGGGCGAAAACAGGAAACGTCCTCTCAGATTTAGTAACTACGTAACAAGTGGACACGAAAGGTCAAAGTTACCGGACACATCGCGTCATTTCACCTGCGCAGAATAATGTTGTCGGCTATCTACACGTGCTTCTTTAAACACGCAGGACATTAATTCGTTAAATTAACGCAATAGGGTTGATTTTAGAGAACAATCTTTAGCATCACGGCGATCTTCACTGATCCGAGACGAAAACTCGCACGGAACCTATTACGTTTGCGTCGTCGCATCCGGTGTGACATATTGCTGCCGACACGAAAATATTTTTCGCTGCGAATTTTTTTTACAGAAATTACATCTCATATTAACCTTATAAAAAAACAAATTAGGCCGTCCAGGGATTCGAGAATAAATAATGAATCATGTATTTCAATTATTATTTTGTTTCAAATGAGTTGTGAACTTGACAAAAATCACAAAATTTGAATATCGATAATTATTACCTGTTACTAGTAGTTGTTATTTGAAATCGCACAACATTTCCCAACTTTTTTAAGCGCAATTCCTCTTTCGAACCCCGAAAGAAAACTCCAAGAGAAATACTCTGCTTAAGTTATCACTCTTTAAAAATAAAAAATAATAAAATACATGATGGTATTATAAATTGACGTTTGAAATTGCCGCAGGGCTTTAACTAGAAACAGTTTTGCAATAGTCGCATTCACGTACAATCAGTGGTGTATTGAAGAAATGAAATACCATCAACAAATTAAACAGAATACAGGTAGCGCGATAATCCTTAGGTTTGCACCTGTAAAGTTATAATTTTTTTGCTCTTGGTCTCCAGGAGTACATTCGAATAACCGAACATTAGCTTTTCGCTTTGTGTGCTTATTTTCGTTTGCCGGAAACAACCGGGTTCCTCTTTCGACATGAAAGTTAGGTTTGTAGTGTGGCAGAAATTCGACGAAAAAAAATTATTTCAAATAAAACAGCGCCAGAGAATAAAGAGCTCGAAGGTGTAAGATTCCTGTGACGGTCGTTCAGTAATTTTTAAATGATTCTAGCTCGTAAACAATGAAAGATCCTTGTCTCAACACGCGGTCCGTTGTTTGGTTAAAGGGGAAGCCTAAACATTACAGATCCGCTGCGTTTTTTCTTGGTTTTGTACAAATGGTTTTAATAAGAAGTCACTTAGGTGTACTTACCTTACATTGTGTACATTCCTTATAAGTGTTGTAGCTAAAGGTGTGAAAACTTTCGATGGGTTTCGCATTCAAAAGAGTGACAATCAGTAAAAACAATTTCCTCTTGATTTTCCCGCTGCAGTCAACCGCTGAGCAGTTTATAGTTGAAGACTCATTCAGACAAGGCGCATATGTTTTCTGGAGAGAGCGCTTGGACGAATATTGTGACCACCGAACACTGGATGACACACTGGATGATAATTAATTACTGTTCAAAGAAGATGTGAAAAAAAAAAGAAACAAAAAAAGAAACTGGAGCATGTTACCGGCTTGTGGTCTAAATAACGGTGTACAGATTCCAGCCATTGGGCGTAAGTTTTATCAACAAATGTTCATCGATTAATTATTAACCCATTCTCTGGCAATGTGAAGAATTTGTCACAAGTACAGGGCCCGGTTGTTCGAAAGCCGATTAACTTAATCCAGGATTAGCGTAAACTTTTGTTTCATGTTGTCAACTTTTTGGTGAAAGTTTCTTTTGCTTATATTTGTTTTTCAAGATTGACTTCTTCTTTATATCTTATTAAAGTTAATTTGCCAAATATCAGCGTTCAGCAGCATTTGGGAGAAGAGAAATAAACTCCTTGGTTGATTTCAGGGATTAGCGTTAATCGGCTTTTGAACAACCGGGCCCTAGCCTCAGGTCTTTTATCTAAACAAGTAAGAGTGAATGGACTATATCCCTGTGGACCACCGCTCATTTTGTAAATTCAATTTGTTTTACAAGCAGAAAAATGTTCAGACGAGACGAAAGAGAAAAGTGATCTTCCTACTTATCTGGATAGTGTAACAAACAAGAGCCCATGCAAAGGAGCGAAAAAACTCCCATGCTAAGCCAAAAATGTCACAGCAATTTTAAAGACGGATCTATTTTTAGACCACCTATTACACAAGAACCAGAGAAAGTTCCGGTTCGGTGACGCTATGACGTCAAGTTAGTTTCTTAGGATTGGTCATCAGGCTCCTGCGGGACTCTCTTTCGTGGGAAATTCAATCCAAAAATTGAAAATGCTGTGATACATGTAGAAATATAGGGCTGTTGTTCGCCTCCAGTCATGGGCTATTGATTTAAAACAATTAATACTGTGACTCTTACAGACACCTATAAACCACCTATTTCGGGACTCCAAATGGATTCGGAGCCACCTGAAATTTTCAGGTGTCTGTGTTGTAGTTCAATTTTTTTATGGGGTTTTTTTTTTAATGAGATTTGAAACAGTTCCCATTTTGGAACCACTTTCTTGTTGTTTCCTGTGAAGAGTTTGCCATTGCTGTAAGCCCATTTCTTTTGAGTTATCATCTGATGTTCCCATTTTGTTAATTGTTTTGGCTCAGATCGATTCTTGTTTCCTGGAAGGCCATTAGTTGCTTCTCTGTTTTTTTTTTTTTCAAGAAATGTTTGGCCATGTTTTAAAAATCAATGTCTTCCATATAACAATAATATTATTTATTTGTAAGTCTTTTCAATCCCTCTATTTCTCAAAAGAAATCAATTTCATTATTTTATGATATTGCATTGGTGTGACTGCCATTTTGTCGCTGCCAGATTCACCACATGTGGTGAGAAGTGTTGTAGAGTGGGTGGGTATATTGGGTTAATTCATGGAGGGAGGCTACCTGGAAGGTAAGAGGGGTGGGGTAAGATAGAGGGGTAGGAGAAGCAGAACGGAGAAAAGGAATGTCTTGTTGTTTTTGAGACCCCCTAGAAGACCAAGCCATTGAGATCGCCTGAAACTCAAAGTAAATGGAGCAGTTTATCCTTACTCGAGGAGCAGGAATTGGGGACCGCTTTGTGATGTTAATAACCCTATGATCACAGTTTAATAGGAACACAATTTTAGCAATAATTATTGTGTAGAGAGGTCTGAAAATTTGAGGACTTCAGTGGGGTAACTTTGAACCCATGACCTCATGATCATGCCCGTGCGACCCTCTAAACCAACTGAACTTGAAGCCACTGATGTTGGGAGCTGGTAATTTGTAGGTTCAAAATTAATGTTCCTGTGATGAATGATTCAATGAATGAAATGATATGTGAAATGACTCATATATTGAATTGCATGAATTTCATAGCTGCGTTGGGATCATAGCTTCACTTGATTTCATATCAGCAGTTCAATTTATGCATTTTGTTTGTTAAGAATACTCAATATAATTTTTTGGGTCACTCTCTCTTCAGTTAAGTTTTATGTTGTAAAAGCCTTGTGTAAGTTCTTGCCAATTGTTTTTTCTTTATTTTCAGTTGGAACATTTCAGATGAGATCAGTGCCAGAAGATGATGTCATACACCGAACTATTGACCATGCATTACAGTTTGGCTACCGACTTATAGGTAAGATGACTATAATTTTGAGTATTTTAAAGAAGTGGGAGCTAGGACATCAATATGATCTATTCTGAATGTGAGTTCTTCATGGCACATGCAATCACTTCAATGTCATTATAAGACTAATAGACTTAGACGTAGACTTGACCAGCTCAAGAAAAAAAGAAGTGTGATGCAATGGTGTAGCTTTGATAATCTCAAGTTTGTTAAAATCCTCTCTAAAAATGACAAAAATAATTATTTGTTTTGCAAGGAACATGTCTGGTCCCTGACTTGTCATGATTTTACCCATGCAGAAATAACAGCCCATGCTGATTCTGACATCTGGAGCAAAATCAAAGCTTTTATTATGTTTTTAAGGCCCAATGTTATTATATTAAAGATTAAAGGTTGAGTGGCCTTGTAGAGAGATTGCAACCAACAAAACCAATAATGCCAAGGAAGACCATATGAAAGTGTTGTCTAGGTGGAGTCTGAGTGACGGTCTAGGCTTCTCACCTTTACAAAGACTGCCAACTACTGTACAAATTATTAGACCACCTACTACTGCATATCTTCCTCCAATCATCCTTGGCAATGAAAAAGAAGATAAAGATTGTGAATCTATATTAGTAAACAATTAATTGCCTTAAATTAAATTGACCCCCACACCCCACAGAATGATAGATAGGTTTGGTATTTGATATGAGATTAATTTTTTATTTGATATGCAGACACTGCTTCTGTCTATGGAAATGAAGCAGATATTGGGAGATCCCTGAAGGAGCTTTTACCTAAGTATGGGTTGTCAAGAAAAGACATTTTCATAACAAGTAAACTGTGTGAGTGAATGCATGTTTAATTATCAATAAACTGGAGTAGATTATGATTATTAAAATACATTTCATAGTAGGTGCAGTTCGTTAAGAGAGCATGAGTTTGGAGACTGGATATAAGAAAAAAGAACATATGGGTTGAGTTTTGACTACGTTGTATTATGACCTGGTTGAATATATACAGTCAGACTAATTCATTATCATAGTACTTAATAGTAATAAATAAATAAAATTTGTATCAATAATAATAATGACAATAGTAAACGTATTGGAATTATAAGATAAAATAATTTTCATATTATTATTTTTATGTGCTACAAGATAAAATGCAAAATAGTCTGACAAAAGATTAATCTTCAAGTGAACATAGCTTTCCTGACTAGTACATGGTTCTAGTTTAACTCATTCAACAATATTGTAACAATATGAAGTTGTCAAGACTTGATCATTGAATTATTTGGCTTTTGGAATGTGGTGTTTGGCATCGTTTGCCCTAAGACACTTCTAGAGAAAGGGGCTGTTTAAAGCCCCTTGTTAATACAGTTGGTTACAGGCAGGTGCAAGAGTCAGACCGGATCAACTTGGATCACTCACCTCAGATCAACGTAAAAAAAATTATAAGGCCTCGAGATTAATCTCCATAGCCCTAACCTTTAAGCTAACCTTAGTGAAATCGGCGCAAACATCGAATAGTTTTGGCTTACAAAACCGTTTTTCACCGAGATCCAAGGTGCCTGATCTGAGTTGATACGGTCCGACTTTTGTACCTGCCCTTTGGTTACTAGACTACTCAAACCAGCTGCCCTTTGCAACTTTAAATGTTGAAACTTTTGGTACATGTATTTGAATGTTTATTGTTTGTTGCTGACCTATTAGCATTATTTTATAAAATAATAATATTAGGATAGTACGTAGTCTCAGTCTCCAGCCATGGGTGTCTTGGTGTGCCTCCCCACGGCTGAAGACACCCACGCCTGGAGACTGAGCCTAGATAGTACGCGCAAACTCTCATTGGTCAATTGCTGTGTTTAGATGGGAGTATATAAACATGGCTGTGAAATTACACGAATTTTTATTTGTTATGTGTTGTCAGATGTGCATTTTGATTGGCTGGTAGGAAATATGAGCGTGTATCAAGAAAATCTGTTTCAATCAAGAATAATTAAGTTAAAAAAACCAACCTTTTCCTTTATTTGTCAAATTATTTTTGAGAAATATTTTATAAAAGTAATAGAGGACTTTTTCCGTGTTTACATCTAAACATGAGGAGGAGTTGGGAGAATTCTCAACAGTTTTGCAAACTTTCAACTGTGTCTCAGGTTTGCATAACTGTCTCAAATTCTCCCAACTTCACCTCGTCTTTAGATGAGCTTAAGTTGTAATTTGCTGTAGGCCTAACTAGTCACTTACACTGATCTGAGGGTAAATGAAGTTCATTTATTTACTGGAAGATAAGCACAATCAGTGACCCATGCCATGTATTGTCGCTTCCCAAAAATCTTAGATGCCGTTTGTTCATTCTCATTTGGATTTTTTTGTTTTATCCGTAATTAGCTCCGAGAGATCATGGTTTTGACAGTGCAGAGAAAGCATGCATGAAGTCCTTAGAATCTCTTGATTGCGAATATTTGGATTTGTATCTTATTCACTGGCCGGGTGTTCAGAAACTCAAAAGGGAGGATCCCAAGAATGCCGAACTTAGAAGAAAAAGCTGGCAGGCCTTAGAAAAGCTATATAAAGGAGGTAGTGAGAATTAAAGGGCTATTATATATAATTGTGTACAGCTGATTAACAGAGAGAAAAAAATTGTTTGGTCCTCAATTTGCCTATATTTTATGCACACTTTGTTCAATAATACCATAATGATAAGAACACCCTTTTTTTGGGATAAAACTTAAGTTACAATCCTAACATTGGTCAAGGCCCATAATATTATTATGCAAATCAAATTAATATAATGATTATTATGGCACAGTAAATATATTGCTTAAATTAGGCCATTTCCGAGTTCATGTCTGTCTCCTCTTCATAACGAGTCAGTATAAGTGTGACGTTTTTGTGATGGTAATTTTAGTTCTACTTTTAATATGATTGAAATTATTATACAAACCAGCAGTGCATTTAATGAGTAATTTTGAACATAGGTCAAGATTACTTGTTACAAACATATTCCATTGTTTATTTCCAATAGATATTCAACGGTAACTGTTTCATGTGAAAGCACTGTTATTTTATGTCTTCAACAGGTTTGTTGAGGTCCATTGGTGTGTCAAACTACACTATTGATCATCTAGACGAACTTCTTCAATTTGCGACGGTCGTGCCAGCTGTTCTACAGGTAGTGAACTTTTTTTTCTCTATTTTGTTTGGTTCAAATTTAGTGTATAATTCTAGATAAACTGACATCTGATAACAGTTACCCATTAAAGAGAGAACCTTAGATCGATGTCACCATCCCACACAGTCAAAGATGACAGTCAGTAATTTCCAGTTTTCATATCTGGAATGGTGGGAAAACATTGAAATCTCATAGTCTACAGATTGTATGGGATTTTATCTATGCATGAAAACTATTCTTAAAGTCCCTATGACGCTTATTTTTTCCCTGTTTTTTTAATTTTTTTTTTTAAATATCTATCTCTTGAACAGAAAGAAATGTGCAAAAGTGTAAGAATAGAAGTCTTGTTGATAATCTAGAGCTTTTTGTTAAGTCTTTATCTAGAAGTGTCGGAGTGATAGTTATCCTTCAGATACTGTGAATGTTCTGACGATTCAGAATGGAATTTCATTCTTGACTTCTTTGATGTCAATAGTTACCAGGACCCAATTGGCTCGGCCAAAAATCAAAGAACCTCTAAGACGCGTTTGAAGTACTACATTCCAGACACTATAAGCGTCACAGGGACTTTCAGTACTGGTAGTTTTTACACCATAGTAGTCAAGGGATGAGATTACGGGCCGATTGGTAGAAAGGAACCACTGGAAGGAAACAATGACAGAAAAAAATGCAATTGCGTGTAAATCCTTAAAATGCAAACAAATTCAATGCCCAAACCATTGTGCATGTCACATCTTTCACCCAATAGTAGTTACCATTAGTTAAATGCTGTTGCAAGTTCATCATACCTATTAAAAAAAAAATTCACTGCTTACGAGCCAGAAGGCCCATCAGGCCGGCACTTATCTCCGGTTTCCGTAGCATGAAGCGACTAGGAGTATTTATGCTCCCCCCTGATGCTAGTCCATCGCAGGGTTACCCCCAGCATTACGCCGGTACCCATTTATACATGTACACCTGGGTGGAGAGAGGCACCGTGAGAGTAAAGTGTCTTTCCCAAGAACGCAACACAATGTCCCCGGCCAGGCCCCAAACCCGGACCACTCGATCCGGAGTCGAGTGCACTAACCATGAGGCCACCGTGCCTCCCACAACCTATTGTTACTGCATAAAACAGTACAGTTTGCCTTTTGACTCTAGGTAGAATTTCACCCAAAGCTTTACCAAAAAAAATTGTATGAATACTGCAAAAGTAAAGGGATCTGGCTCCAGGCTTACACCTCTCTGGGCCAAGGAAGGGTATGTTAAACCTAAAAGTCTTTCATCCTTAGTACTGTATAAGCTGTTATGCTTTGTTCAGTATGGTCAATAAAATAATTATAAATTAGAATAATTATTATCCGACGTACCGCGAAAACGGTAAAAACTGAAAGCAGTTTTCTGAACAATGGCAGAAAGCGAGGAAAGTTTGTCTTTGGTTGACAAATGTCTGTGAAGTGCGGTTTAGAGGTGATCGAATTGGAGAAATGATCGAACTAACTAGACAATTGAAGCAATTGTCTCTTTATAGAAACCTGAAGAATTCAGGTGACTTTAACAGCCCAGGATTCGAACCCATGACCTCTGTGATGCCACTGCAGTGCTCAATATCAACTGAGCTATGAAGCCACTCAGTCGATAGTCGGTCAATTTGTTGGCCTGAATATTTGTGAAATGTCGGATACTTGTCCTTTTGCTGTTGTCAATTAAGTTAAATCAGGCTTAATTAATAGTAGCTTTGGCTAATAAACTGGAAAAAGCAACCTGTAAATGATCATTCAACAAAAATGAAGCTACATTATTTAATTGTCTTATTATTGTAGGATTCCTGCAGCCCTGCTTAGCTTCGTGAAAATTCCTGCAAGCACGTGGATTCCTGCAAATTCCTTCAAGCGCCATAATCGGTCATTATTCGTTCTCAATTTACCAGTGATTTTGTATAGCCACTCAAGTTTATTTATTTATTTGAAAGTGAAAGAATGGGTTCCATTAATTAAAGGCTGGGTGATCTCTTCAAAGAAATGCTGAAGAAATAATTATTATAGGGGACACATCCAAAATCCATTAACTTACAAAGAGAAAGCTTTAATTATAATAATTGAAAAGATTTGGGTCAATAATACTGAATCGATGCAATGCTGACTTCCAAAAGCCCCTGGTGCCTTGCTAATTCTGATTTTAAATTAAATTTTGGGGAGCTTTTTGTTGAGTCTGTCACAATGTATTGAAAATATTTAAAATGCTTGAAATGTTGGACTGCTGTCATAACTTTTAGGGAGGATCTTCATTCTGGGAATAATGATTGGCACATATTTGCCTCTCGCCTGTTTGCCTTCATGCCATCTGTTGTGACAGCTTAATACTTGATAAAAATAAAAGTGACTGCTGACAGCCTCTTTGGCTTTATATAATAACCCAAGTTATTCACGGATTTTGATTGGTTCTTGCCTATGATCTATTAGAGGACAGACGCACGATTGACGTCACCATCAGCTTTTATGCGAATAAAGTTTAATTCTTTATTATATGCAACAAATAGATTCCATGTTGCCGTGCGTCTGTTCAGTAATAGATCACAGAAGACGTCAAAAATTATGTGGTAGGAACATCAGTGACACACTCGGCTATCGCCTCGTGTGCCACTTTTTTGTTCTTACCACATTTTGATGTCATCTGGGATCTATTACTGAACAGACGCACGGCAACATGGAATCTATTTGTTAAATGTTAATTAAGCCATGCGGTTCAGTCATACACGCGAGCCAACCATCCAGTAATAATTACTGACGAATAATGGGAATGATTAGAATTCTGTCCTCTGCTGTTTCTGGCTTGCAATAATTGAAGACAAAGGCTGTCTAATGATACTTTTGTATTTGAACATAATTTAATTAACCCATTCACATCAAAAGTGCCCCAATTGGCAAGTAAAAATGTCTGGCGTAAGCCAGAGTAAAATCTTCAAGTGGTGAAGGTTTAAACAAAGCAACACTGCACCTAATTCCAAGTCCAACAGCTAAAAATACCTAGCTTCAGCCATCAATAGTATTTTGCATGATCCTTTCATTTGACAAGTAATAATATTGACATTCATTTGAATCATAGTTTTAACTATTAAAATTATGAGAATAATAATAATATTATTATTATTGATATTATAATATTATTGAACTAAAGCTGTTAGATGAGGAAGCTGTCAGAAGCATAGCTGCACAATATAACAAGTCAACAGCTCAAGTACTACTGAAATGGGCTCTTCAACATGGCGTGGGTGAGTATAGTAGATATAAGGTCAAACTGTAAATGGGTTTCTTTTTAAGGATGGGGTCTCTTTTCTTAAACAATAATATTACTGGTTCTTTAATGTGATAAACATGGAAAACTAAAGCCACCTTCTGTCTTACTAAACAAAGAACTCTGTAGGCAATATTGTTTGCTTCCTTTTCTATCAGCCTTGACCATAACTTGTTCCATCTGCCACCTACAAACTTGGGCACTCCACAGCGTATATATGCCACACTCCATTTCCACAAGGAAAGTTTGAAATGCTCATTTGTTCTGCCAACTGTGTATTGGTCATGTAAATTGATCAGTTTTGGAATAGGTTAACACTGATAAAATTTGTCGATTTTAATAGTAAGTGTTAGTTATGCATTTCAAGATGGTAAAGTAGTTTTAGAGGTTCATATGCATTTGATCTTTTTCATAAAATGGATATTATCCATTTTTATCAATTTGTTCCTATATTGATTTCACTATAGGCACTCTCACGGTGCCTCTCTCCACCCAGGTGTATAATATACCAGCGAAGTTAATGCTGGGAATAACCCTGTGATGGACTAGCATCCCATCCAGGGGGGAGTAGAAATACTCCTGAAGTCGCTTCATGCTACAGAAATCGGGAAAAGCTCTAGCCTAATGGGCCACTTGGCTCATACACAGACTTTAACCCATTAAGTTGTACAATTCAGTCTCTTACCTGCCAGGAAGCTCTCCTCTACTTCCAAGGCAGCTGTAACTGGTATAATCACATTGTAATAAGCCCGGTCTTGGTCTATTCCGACCCTGTCCCTTGCCCTTGGTGGGTTACTACTAGATGATTATTGCCTTTAGTAGATGATGGGAAGACCCTTAAAAGGCATGTGAAAGAATACTGCCTCATTTGAGCAATGTCATTCAACAGGTATCATTCCAAAGTCTGTTAGAGCTCAGCACATTCAAGACAACATCAGTGTTACAGAATTTGAACTCTCTGTAGATGACATGGAGACGTTGGACAAAATGAACACAGACACCCATTTTTGCTGGGATCCAACAGGGGTGAAGTGAAATAAAAAATCCAAAAAAAAGGATAATGAGTACTGCTGAGTGTTTTAAACCAAGGATAAGAAGACGAACACACATTCCCTTCCCCCTTAGACTTGCAGTAATTTTATTTTAGATTTAAATCACCCCCCTATACACCTGGGGTTCCCTGATAGTTCTGAATAGAGGATTCTGATAAAAGGCAGGGGTGAAAAGGGTATAGCAAACTTTCCAGGAGACATATTTGTGATGCAGTTTTCATCTAGTGCTTTTACTTTGAAAACTAAAAACATTTACCGGTAACTATAATTTTCAATTTACAAAAATGTCTTTTGTGTTTTTTAAAAGGCGTCTATATAGAACTTCTGATTGTTACACAATCTGGTCTTATTTCCTTAACAAAGAGGACTTCCTTTACAATATAATTTAACTGGGGCTAAAAATAATATTGTTTTATTTTTAACTTTAAAAAATATATCTTTTAATTATTTCAAATCAGTTCTGAAAAGGAAAAAATGCAATTTCAGGCAAAGAAAAGACCTGATACTTAATTCAATTAAAATTTTCTTGGTTTGTCTAATGCATAGGATTTGTGCTTCTTTTGTAAAAGCATTTATGCCAAGCCATAGAAAATACAGTCAACCAGAATGCAGGAAAGCTGTTGTATATAATTTGAATCGTCAGCATTCCACCGAATCTTCCCATTGATTAGTGCAATTAAACGGTATCCTACCCAACTTTCTCATCGTGCCTTGCTGGCCACTGTATAATTGCCTAAAGGCTTTTGTGCATACCAAGAAAATTCAAGTGAATCATGGGATATTCCACCGTATGTATACCACTTGAAAGTGTTACATGACCAGTATTTACAGGTAATTTCTCACAATGTTCAGGCCTCATTTAGTTATATTATTTTACTTATTGTGTACTTCTATAATATTATTATGTGCGATATGGATTTATTTTCTTGATTTTTTTTTTTACAAAACAAAAAGTTGACCTTGTTATTCCATGTTCAACTTGACATTGGTACTACATGTACGTGGGTATCAATACATGTATGCTTGGTTTGGAACAACCCCCACAGACTGTTGGTGAGTACTTGATTCTGAGCTTCCAGAGCTCTGAATGGATAAGCAGGATGAACAAATTGATTGACAGCCTGACTGCATAGCGTCCATGTGCTTCTCTATCGATGCAATGATTTCACCTCCCCAACTGAGAAGGTCAGGTCTCTTGGATACACCTTGGACCACCTATGCCATGATGTTACAAATTAGACAATGAATACAATGACCCAATTTCAAGTCAACTTAGTTACCATGCGGAAAAACAACTAAACCCTTTGACAAAAGGATTTAAAATGATTGGTGCAATATGAGGGATGGTGTTGTACATAATTATTATATTCATCACATTCACACATGCAAAACCTAGAGGTTTTAGACATTTTTATTTTTAGTGCAAAAAAAAAAAAGGAACATGTTTCCCTAATTAAGGGAAATCTGTTTCAAAATACTTTAATACTTTAATAATCTGTAAGTGTCAATCTTTGCCAATCTTAGGAGGGAATTAGGATTAAAGGGAACAAAGCTATTGAGTGGACAGTGTTGTTAACCCTTTGAACACTCAACCAGGCCCAATTGATGAGTAAAATTGTTGTGTTAGGAAGAGAAAAATAATACATGTAATATTGCAAAGAGTGACCATTAGATGGGAAGGGATAACAAAACACTCAGTTCTTTTCTTTTCTTCATAAAATAGCCAAGTCAATAAAGAAAGTTCTTTGACTTTTTGAAGAGGATAGAGAATATAAAGGAGAATACTTGAATCACCTGAAGTAAATGGCAGACTGACTTATAAAGGGCTGATGACCTGGAGAAGGTTAAGAAAATAATAATCTGATTCAGTATCCAATTCTTCAAACTGTCCGTTTGAGGCTAATAACAAGATGACCCAAGAAATAAACAATCTTAAGTACTTCTCTTCGACTTGTTTGGAGTCGGATGGAGTGTACATTGCTGCAACAAGTTCATCAACCCTAAAATATTATTAAATATTATTAATATTATTGCCACTTACTGACATGGTAATCCTTTACTGCATTTCTTTAAAAGGCTGACCAAATAATATTAAAAGATGTGCGACACCTCGTTTTGTTCAAAATTGCTATTGAAATAATTACCGATTTTAAAAAGTACTCCCAAGGCACTTGTTGGAATAACTTGGGAGGCTTTCGTATTTTTTTTTTACCTTGGCTGGATGTGCTTTGCAGCAGCCACAATATTGTCCATGTCCCTTGGGGAATTGATGATGCATGCATTCTCCTTGGTGTAGGCAACAAGACTTCCTGTCAGCATATGACATGCCTTTAAAAACTCAATGCAGTGTGATATCAAGCTCCTGCAAAATTCAAGCCAATTCAGTCATCTTGATATTAGGACAATCAAAGTGACATTTCATCATTCCAAGCAGAGGGTTTGGATTCAGAACAAGTATCTTAAACATTGCATCTTGTCATCTCATCATTTTGCAGCAAAAGTAGTGAAGTACTGAGCTTCACATGATGATACCAAAGAAAAAAAGGGGAGGGTAATTTTAAAACATGACAAAGTTACTTTGCAGAACAAATTAATTTTCATGCTACACACAGGTTACATAGGCACAGAGACCAAAACATCATGCAACAAAACTGTAGGCCTGTGGAAATAGCATAAAAAAGGACAAAATACCCTTCTGCAGATGCATGAAAGCACACATGAAATTAAAATATTTGGCAGGAGTTGAAATGAATTTATTGTGACTTACTCAGCATCACCATTCCAGTCAGGGTCCAGAAACATATCAGGCTAATAAAATACAAAAAAATCAAAATTAATACTGTTGACTCATCCTAATAATGCTGGCTTTATTTATTTAAAACTAGGAAAATTCAAATAGAATAAGGACACTCCGCACCAGACATTTTCTGAGAGTTTCAAGGTCAGTGGTTTGCCATAAGAGGTGCAGTTGGTTTTGAACTTCCTGCAAGTCATTTCTGTTCTCAACCAAGTGAAAGGAATTCAGCCACCATGTTTGTTTTTCAAAAATTCATTAAGCCTTTGACTCCAAAGCAAGCCTGAACCGGCCACACTTTGTATTTTACTCTAACGCCAGACGATTTTGCTCGTCCATGGATGGGGAACCCCTGGGGGTGAATGGGTTAAAGTTGTACATTTTGTTTTGAAATTTTAACCCTCTTTTTCACTGATTCTTGAAATATCTCTGGGGATAGCATTGTCAACAATGAAGCAGTTCTTGTCTTCCTTATCGATGATTACAATGTTAGACCTTCTAGCTTCGATAACATAGTCACATTATAGTTATTATTATTATTATTATTATTATTATTATTATTATTATTATTCACCAGATTATCTTCTGGTGAAAATCCAGCCAGGCCTGATTCATTGTGGGATAAATTCCATGACGCTTTGACAAGTTCTGTATCTTGCTTTCTAAAAATGAATATAAGAAAAATATTAATTCTTTCTAAGGTAATTTGCGGAACTCTGGCAAAACTCAAAAGTGGTACATATGTCGATGTTTTTTTATTTTGTAAATTTATAAAAAAATGGCAACATCTCCACCTTGGTAAGAAATAAATAGGCCCTTTTCATGACCTAGTCAATCATAAAAAATGGTCTTGGTACAAAATAGATGCAAGAGATAGAAAAAACGTGATGAAATCAGTAAGAAGGTCAATTTTGAGGCCACTGACATTTTTGTGTGAGTTTTTACGGTGATTTTAACGCTTAAAAAATTTACAGAGATTTATACGGAAAACAGCTGCTAGATGGCAAGCTTTGCTATCCAGCTCTCACACAAGTGTCAGTGGCCTCAAAATTTGGCATTGTTACTTATTTCATCACGATCATTAAGATGTTTCTGCAGCGTCTGTTAACTACCACCTCCCCTCAAAAAAATAAATCAGTCACGCTATGACTTACGTCGTCTACAGCTATAAATTTGGTATTAGTGGCTCTGCATCATTTTCGCCTAGGATATGTGTCGAAAGCTGTCACCTTTTACGCTTCCGATCTAAATTGGCTGTTCAAATGGTCTCCGCATTGACAAATAGTATAAAACAATGAAAATAAATCATGATATCGTGCATACTGGTACTGTCGTCTCCTGGCTTGTCCGGACGTCAAGCGCAATTTACCACACTTGTGTTTCGCACAAAAGATTAAGAACAAAGTTAGGAGTGAAGCTATCACAAGGGTCCCTAGTAAACCGAGGGCAATAACGAGTTGTGCCATTGCTATTAAATTAAACTGTCTCCAAATTCACGAAACAAGAAAACAAATATCGCACAACTGACACTGTAGTACATGTACTTAAGGCCTTTTCCTAACACGGAAACTATTCGGAATTAGAAAATTTTCAGCTCCGACTATTGCATTTCTAGCTTTTTGATTGGCTAAAAAACTCCGACTATTTAGGAGCCAATAGTCGAAGTTTTACGTCATATGGAAAATAGTGCGCCAAGATACTCTTTCCGGACGCTTTGTAAAATTGTGGAAATAAAAATCGGCGGCAAAACCCGGTTTGAGAATTTACTAAAACAATTATTCCATTCGCCCTTGTTGGATATGAAGTGATTATAACCAACTCGCGCTACGCGCTCGTTGGTTATTTTATCACTTCATGCCCTCTTCCCGTGAGTGACATAAAGGGATAATAGGGAGAGGGCATAATCTTCGCCTGATCGCAGGTTAATCCAACTCGGGCTCAATCTCGGGCTCATGGAATAATTGTTATTTTCCGTTCTCCGGTTTATGATTGGACAAGTGTCTTCGGAACTATTCGGGAGATTTTTAGGGGATTTACCACAACAATTACTGGGTGGCGGAGGGGAAAGAAATACTTCTGGCTTAAAATAAACTCTTTGAAAGCTGAATTACATGCAAAAATACGTTTTTTCATCTCATTTTAACACATAGAAGTAAAAGATATCCGCCATTTTTGGTAAGTGCGCAGCGCTCCAGACGAGATGTACTGTTGAAAAGTTTGATAATTAGCCCTCCCCACAAGGGAAAAAAATGTACTTGTCAGTTGGACGCGAAGTACTCACCCCAACAGCTGGCCGCAAGCAGTCTGTCTTTTTTCGGCGATTTTCGTCGTGCGAGTAAAAAGTAAATTGCATTTAAGTTCTCGGCAGAGAAGAACAGTTCTCGGCAATGGCTCCTATTCATGATCGCGAATCAATGGGTTCGCCTTTCGTGTTTATTGTGTCGGTTGCTTCCATTCAAGTCCTAGGAATTTTGGCGATGGTTTTGACAGGCGTTTGGATGGGAAAGTATCTGGGCGGGTTTGCATGGGATGGCTCAGACAAGGAATTCAACTACCATCCCTTGTGTATGGTTATCAGTATGGTCTTTTTGTACAGTGAAGGTAAGATTCATTAATTCAAAAAGCATCTTCTTTAATTTGATCAAGTAAGTTATGCAACACCACCTGCAAAGAAATTTGATTTTTGTTTTTTTTGGATTGTTCATTTTCACAACTCAACTACCATCCATTGTTTATGGTTATCAGTATGGTCTTTTTGTACAGTGAAGGTAAGATTCATTAATTCAAAAAGCATCTTCTTTAATTTGATCAAGTAAGTTATGCAACACCACCTGCAAAGAAATTTGATTTTTGTTCTTTTTGGATTGTTCATTTTCACAACTCAACTACCATCCATTGTTTATGGTTATCAGTATGGTCTTTTGTACAGTGAAGGTAAGATTCATTAATTCAAAAAGCATCTTTCTAGATCAATGAAGATTTATGCAAAGTGGCCATAAAACACTGAGGGGATCTGTAACCGTTTCCAACACAAGGGAGGTTGGGCTGAAGAACTTTGAGGATGATCATAAATGAAGAATGTGTTTTTCTTGTGTGTGTAGTGTTCATAACTTTATCATGGAGAAAAGAAGGATGGTCTGGTGGGTTGTTGTTGGGGTAACCCATGGATCTGTATCATTGGGTCGTCTGCGAACATGGGGGTCAGCATTTTCAACTCTCCCCATTGTGTGCAGTGTCAGCATGTGGGGGTGTCTAGAAAATGAAGACCCTAGAAAACGAAGGCCAAAGACAAAGGAGCTCCTTTGCCAAAGACCAAAGTCCTAGAAAACAAAGACCCCCCTTAAAATCACTTGGAAACGGCTCAATAACTACTTTTAGACATAGAGGAGTATAAGAAACAACACGATTTTCAATTACCAGCATTTCGACCTGGGTCCTTATTTCCAGACCTAAGCCCAGTTAAAAACCCCCCCAAAAAAAAGACATTGAGAAGCCTGCTAGTCATCTGTAAACTTTGCACACTTTTTTTCATCTCCCCGACCCGTTAAAAGAAGCAACCCATCTATGTCACCAAAGTGGCCACATCCTTCAGGATTTAATTAATAATATCGGGCACCAAAACTGGTATCAGGCTGGTGGGTTAGCCTAACCAATGTTTAGTCATAAACTAAATCAAATATTGTTTTCAATAATATAACTATTACTCTACAGCAAAAACTGCTTTAGGATTTTATGTGTTTGTTACGCTATGCCCCTTTCTAGATAAACAAAAGAGAGCAAGTCTACCTGTATTAGGGAGCAGTAAATTATTTGTCACATGCAGTGGTGTATATTCTTTATATTAGGGAGTCAGTTGAACTCATTCCCAGGGTGTCTCTAATTATTCTGATTTCTCTCCCATGCTAAGAGGTAAATTTGATT
>NC_090876.1:3161992-3186992 GCF_036669935.1 Montipora foliosa
TGTGCTTAGGCAGCTAGTTTTCATGCGGGTGCTCCGCGTTCAATTAAGCTTCTGACCATGAATCGGATTCAAATCGCACAACGCCTTGGTAATTGCCTGTTGGCTGATCTCTTCTTCCAGTTGGGTTTCTTAACGGGTTTCTTGAAGCTTTAGATATCACCGTGTTTCACATAGAGGTTATTTTCTTCACTTTTTTTGCTCCTTGTCTCTCAAATTCTTGCATGAAATCCAGTCATTGAATAGGAGTTTTTCCCTCTGGGACTCAAAAAACTTATTCTAATTGACTTAGAGCAAACGATTCTCAACTTGGCAAGCCTCAACTGATATTAGGGAGTTTAAGGCCCGTTTTAATTAAATTTCTCAATAGGTTTTTCTCATTTGCATTAGATGCGGCACATGTGAATGCGACGCTTAAGGCAGCGTTTGCACGAACGCGGTTTCACATCGATACGGTTTCACGACTTCGAAACCGCATCAAAATCGATGCGGTTTGGAAGTATCTACACGGACTCGTTTTCGCCGGAATGGTATAAGCGAGCTCTGCACTACCTGCTAAAACAATTTTGAATGAAACAATGCAAATGTCGCGAAAATAGTAACCGTATTCAACTGCGATGCAGTTTCGCTGTTTACACTACAGGTGAAACCATATCGTTTTGAAAACGCTCCACTTTTGGCAGCGTTTTTAAATCGACCCGGTTTCGGCGACGGTTTGGATCGGTGTCGTGTAAGAAGAAGTCATAACCGCATCAAAGCGCTGCATTCGTGTAAACGCTGCCTAAAACGGGCCTAAGAAACGACAACGCCAAAAAGCATTGATGTGATTGTGCAGCGTGTATTTTTGTTCATTTCTTTCCAGCACTCGTCAAAACAACAACTTGAAATGACCAAATTTGAGGTTTTGACAACAACGTGGGCATACAACAGTAGTTAACATTGAATATTTCATTCTCTCTTAACTTCAAATCCGTCCGCACCAATGTTCGCCCATATTGTACAATATAAACGAGATGGAATAATTCGTGAAATACTTAGGATTGCTCAAACGTATATTTTGAAGTGTAGGTTTCGTCGCCGTAGCCGTTGTGGTTTCTTTAACTCCCTAATGTAATGCAAACAATGCGTTTCGTTCAAAACTGGACTAGTCACGTAGCTTGATCAATTTCCAAAAGAATAAAATTATCAAGGGTATAATTTCTCTTATTAGATATTTCATTGTATGCTTTTTTTTAGTGATACGGTTGAATGATAATGATCACTTGTCATTTCTTGTAAAGGACAACACTGTGTGATAAGTTTGTCATTGAAAAGTGCCTTGCATGTTGTTCAATGCATTGTCTTTTGACAAGTTTTGAGCTTATTCATGAAAACACCTGCATTTGATCAGTATATGCAAAATGCCTCTAGTAACCGTTTCGGTCTGATAATCCTGGCTTACTTATGTTTTTAAGAATTTGTGTTTCAAACGAAAAGTCCCATTTATATTTCAATTAGCCGAATAATTAGAGCAATCTTACCCACTTTTCTGTAAATTACTGATCAACAGTCGCCATAGCCTGAGGATAAAAAAAAAAAACGCCTGATCGCAGGTTACAGTCGCCATAAAATTTGCATTTGAACGCTCTGCACACTGTCTGTTAAGGAGCTTAGCGTTATATCCCTTTTGTACTTCGATTGGTTAAGATGCTTCTCCAAGGATTAGAAGTTCTTTGAGAAGAGAACTTTAAATGTTTCATCGCACCAAATGACATAATGTTGAGAGACGAGGAGTTTAGCTGTCATAATAATTCAATATTTATTTGGAATTGATTGTGAACGAATATACGAACAGGTTGCTACAGAAGTAACAATAGGCGACCACACGTGCCGATCGAAAAAAAACCTTGCGTCTTTGAAAATTGTCAACGAACTGCTGTATTGTTTAACACTTTACGTCGTCATTGAAACACGAAGTAGTAGAAAGTCTTGGAGATAGTAAGCACTTCCTCAACGGAACAGTTTGTCATCTAAGATTATGATATGGCTCGACAGGTCTTATCCGCCGCCAGTCAAATGACGTTCATAAGTTCAATGGCTTCTGATCGAAGGAAAATAACTTTAGATAAAACAACACACAGGTGACATCTCTTTCTACAGCACTGAAGGAAATTTCGTCGATAGAACATGGTGGGCACAAACTTAAACAGTAATTCAAGCTATTATATTCAGTATCTTCCGACGGAGGCAGCCTTTCAGGCTTCGTCCTTAATAGTGATAATGTTGGTGGCCATTACAGCAAATACTATGAACATCATTGTTGTGTACAGAAACTCGAATATGCAGACACCGCGATATATGTTTATTATGAATCTGGCGGTTGGCGATTTAGGAGTAACATTGTTATCGATGCCGTTTTCTCTTGTTACTTGTATTGCTCGCAAATGGATAATGAGTGATTCGTTGTGCAAACTTCATGGATTCCTTGGTTCGTTTTTCTTCTGTGTTTCAATCTTTACGCTGACTATAATGAGCATCGAGCAGTATCAGGCCCTGGTGAGGCCTCTGTCTCGCTCGATTACGATAAAAAGAGCTTGGTACATGATCGCTTCCATGTGGATCATTTCAGCAATGCTATCAATGGGACCACTGCTCGGCTGGGGACACTTCAACTACAATTCCACTACGTTGTCATGTGGGGTAGCATACCCAGTATCGACCTTCGACAGGCTTTACCTATTAATCCTTGTCCTATTGGCGTATGTCATCCCTCTTTTGAGTATGGCCTACGCTTACATGAGGATCTTGTTCGCGGTTCGCAAGCACACTGACAGAATTTCGAGATATACAACAGGAGGGCTTGAAGTTATGAGGCTGCAACGTCGAATAACGTACACCCTCTTGCTTGTGTTGCTGGTATTTTTACTCTGTTGGCTTCCTTTTGTGTGTTTAATTGTTCTGGCCACGCGCAACACTAGAGTAACAGATATTCCGTATGGACTTGGCGTAGCTGCTTATTGGTGTGGGTTCTTCAATTCATCTGTTAACCCGATTATATTTGTAATCAGGAATGATCGCTTCCGTGAAGGATATCGCGATATTTTACGTGAAGTATGGTACGGTTTTCAATGCAAGCGTCCTCCAGAATTGAAAACATCACAACAGAAAAAAACGTGCTATGTAGATAAATATTCCGGGGAAATGAAGGACAAATCGCATGTTATGTTAAGAGCCAAGCCTTTCTTGACACCCGTCCAAGATGTTGAGTTAATTTCAGACCATAATAATGAAGATAGCGTGTGATAACCGAGATACTTACTGAAAATCACTTTGTTTATGTGTCTTTCCTGGGTGTGCAAGGCCACAATCAAATCATTATTGTTATCAAGTGAGGAAGCCAGTCTAATTGCCGGCGCCTGTACCCTTGCCAAAATTATTGCCGTCTGTTTTCCATTTATTTACCTCCCCGACATTCTTTTACGAGCTTTGTTTTCATTTGCTTAAAATGTGAGTAGGTGGTATCTCGAGTAGGACGTAAAATAACAATGATAAACGCTGAGTAGCGCCAAAGAGTCGCAACCACATTGCGTTCAATGTACTAATGCGAATGCGTCCTTTGAAATAAAGGAATTGCAAATTTTAGATAAAACCCGTACGGTAAGAGAAATAAATTTAAAACAGACAAAACGTGTGTAACCTTTATCTTCAATCAAAATGGCCCTTATGGCCTCGCTTTCAAACGTAAAATTCAAAAGAATAGTGAGCTTAAGCACGCGCGTTTTTGAGACACCGGACGGCAACCGGAAGAGAACATTTTGCGTGCCAGGACAGTGGTGTCTCCCAGATTTTTGTAATGATCATCTCTAACGGAGAAAAGATACTTAGCATTGTAAATGTGGTTGTGTGAAAGCAAGTTAAAAGGGAAAATAACTCACTTCCGGTTGCCGTCCGCGTCTCAAAAACGTGCGTGCTTATACCCCTTTTTAACCTTGAACGACGCCAAAAAGGAGGCCCTGCCAGCGGGGGGGGGGGGAGGGGGGGAGTCCCGTGTCGCTTGTCGCTTGTCTGAATTTTAAAAGGTCTCGTGTCGGTGGTTTGTCAATGTTTCACGTTGCTGTGGCCGTTGCTGTCGGAAATTTAATGAAAGGATGTCGTTTGTCGCGATTTCACTTTAAGTGCTGTCGCTACTTTGTAGGCCATGTCGCTTGTCGGAATTTACCCTTGCAGAGCCTCAAAAAGGGCCAATTTGCAATCAAACGAAAGAATCTTTTAATCTTAAATCTTTAATCTTTAATCATTATTTATACACGGTAAAAATTCATCAGGTACCATAAATTACAATAAAATGTCTAAGATCCTAAAACTAAAATTCTAAAATTGTAATCCTAATATTATATTAACTTACAACAATATTCCACTTATAAACCTGATTTCCATGAATGCCGTGTGCTTGAAAAGTATGATAGAGAAGGCGTTTAAATTGATTTAATGAAGCAGACTCTCTAATGTTACAGCTAGGGTAAGCTGTTCCAACTGAAGAGTTGCACCACTGTAACTAAAACTATTTTTCATGTAGTTAGTTCACGGAAAGGGAACAACAAGTTTGTTAACCGAGTCCCTCAGAGCATAATTTGATTCATTTCGTGTTACAAATTTAGAAGTGAGATATTCGGGAACCAGACCGTTTAAAGACTTGAAAACCATTAGGGCTTTCTGAATTTGACGTTAAGATTGCAAGTCTTTCCAGCTGAGTTTGTGAAACAAGAAATCGACATCAGCGTCATAGCCCGTTGAAGTTAATAGTCGTGCAGCACGGTTTTGTAGTTAGTTTTTGTAGCTTGTTAGACAATGTTCTGCCACAATTATCCCAGACTATGCTGCAGTAGTCAGGTTGAACAAGGGAGTTGTATATGCAGAGTAGGGTAGATTGAGGCACAAATGGCTTGACTCGCTTTATGGCTCCGACTCGCGGCGGAAGCGATCTTTTTACACAGTTTATCAATGTGGGAATTCCACGTTAGATTTTCATCGATGAAAACTCCAAGTGATTTCACAGAGGAAACTTGTTCCATGGGAACGTTATCAATGGAGAGTTTGAGTGTATCAGATAGAGTATTTAACCTTTGTCTGGAGCCGATCAACATAAATTCAGTTTTTGTAGTGTTCAAGGTAAGTCTGTTAGACACAAGCCATTTGCTTAGCTTTTCAAGGTCGTGAGATAGACTAGACTGAATCAGATGCAAATCAGACAAAAATTGATAAATCGATGCCCTGATTAAGACAAAAAAATGATAAATTCGATACCCTGTTCGAGACAAAAATCCCGAAAAACACACCCTGGCTGGCCGCACGTCCCCATTAAGCCCTTATAAGGGAGTAACCCCCCCCCCCCTCCTCCCCCGGGGCTAAACGACAGACAGTTAGGGAGATTGTTAATATAGATTAGAAATAAAAGAGGGCCAAGGATCGGTTCCTGTGGCACACCACATTTAAGAGTGGAGAAGTCAGAGAGACAACCGTTAACGGAGCACCGTTGTGTGCGATTCGTCAAATAAGATTTAAACCAATAAAGAGTTTTCCATTGAATTCCGCACTGATTCATTTTTTTAGTAGTATCTCATGATCAACAGTGTCGAATGCCTTTTTTAAGTCGAGAAGCAGTACTACAGCATTTACGTAGCCACGATCGATATTAAACGCCCAACTGTCAGTTGCTTCTAGAGGAGCAGTAACAGTTGAGTGTAAAGACCGGAAACCAGATTGTTGTTTAGAGATAATTTCTTCGCTGTTTAAGAAGTTGTATAACTGATCGTACACAATCCTCTCGAACACTTTGGCGACTACGGAAATGACTGAGATAGGTCTGTAGTTGTTTAAATCAGATGACTCGCCTTGTTTAAGCAACGGAGTCACTCTAGCACATGAAATATGCCAGACATCGAGGATTTCTTAAACAGATCGCACAAAGGGCCTGAAATAATACCGGCACACTCACGAATCAAGTTAGCAGAGATATTATCTAGCCTTGTAGCTTTAGTTTTTGACAATCTATTTAGATGGGTAAAGACAACACTGCTAGTAATTGGACGAAAACAGAATTTGTTGCAATTTTCAGGAGTGTTGTCAATGTATTGTTTCCGTTGTTTACATAAATTGACTCATCGTCCGAAGTAATTGGCCCAGTCTTGAGGATTCTTTTGTCTTACTGCTTTCCTTTTAGCAGCATCGCGACAGCGCATAACTTTCATCAAGGTTGAATTAATCCAGAGTGTTTTACTCAATTTAGTACGTCTTGTTGAGCGATTTCATTTCGAAAATTTTCGAGATCAAACTTTCGAAAATTTCTGTAGGAGATGGAGGAGTGTCCCTTAGATGGTAAATCAGAAGATAGTTTTCGATAAACATAGACGAGACTATGTTCGCTGATGGCAATATGGGAGACTCCGAACAGCCTACCCTGTCAGGATAATTTGTAGAGATCAAATCAATTAGTGTAGATGTGGAGATCTGTAACACGAGTTGGTTCGTTTATCAGTTGTTTGAGTCCAAATAAATCCGAAATCTCGAGTAAACGACGAGTGTTTACATCAGGTGTAGAAGAGGCCAAATTACAGTTGAACTCACCTAACAAATAGTACTCTAGGTCGAGAGAATCTAATTTGCCTATAAATGATTCATAACTCGAAAATAAACCAGTTGGCGAACAGGGAGGTCTGTACAATGTCGCTACCAAAAATGGCTTAGAGTTCGGTTTACGAATTGCTATAGTTAAATTTTCAAGATTTATTACGTTTAGATCTGAGTGCACTGCATAAGAAAGAGAAGACTTAATACGAGCCAAAAGGTCCAACTATGTCGGCGCTTATCTCCGGTTTCTGTAGCATGAAGCGACTTCGAGTATTTCTACTCCAACCAGGATGGGATGCTAGTCCATCGCAGGATTACACCCAGCATTAACTTCGCCGGTACCCATTTATACACCCGGGTGGAGAGAGGCACCGTTAGAGTAAAGTGTCTTGCCCAAAACAGAACACAACGTCCACAGCCAAGCCCCGAACCCGGACCACTCGATCCGGAGTCGAGCGCAATAACCATGAGGCCACCACCGCGCCTCCACAATCAGGCAAAAGAATACAATACTAAAATGGCGGCCATCTTGGAATAAGATGCATGCACATCACTAACAAGCACATCGGAATTCGCAGGGGATTTTAAGTTTAATTTAAAACCACCAGAGACAAATGGCACTGAAGCCACCGCATCTCTAAATGAAGAATCATCCCTGACTTCAATCATTTACCTATCGCTCCCTCCTTTTGCCTGAAAAAAAAGTCAAATAATTCCCAGCGTTTTAAACACTGTAGACAAGGAAGAAAGCATTATGTTCAGAAATGAATTTCGATATCCAACTCGATTGAAGTGTCCTGCCAAGTCTAAGCATTTGCCACCTACCTTCAACCGCAAGTTAAGTGTTAAGCCTGGTTTTCACTAGTGACGCAAGCATAAGCACAACAAGCATACGCAAACTCAGTAGTTTGTTGTTCATTAGTGCCTTTTGTTAGAACAATGGACACTAATGAACAACAAGTAAACGAGCTTGCGTCGCTAGTGAAAACCAGGTCTTAAGGTTTGAGTTATTCTTTGGGTAGGGTAAATATGCAGCTTTTTTCCTCCACTTTGAGGAGGAGCGCCAAGAGGGCACTTTGTTATATTAACCGTATTTATAAGACGTCTCAGTATAAATACGGAAATAAGGTGGACGCATTAAACGTCAGACGAATTAAATGTTTCAAGTTAAGTGCGTTTTAACGACCTACTTAACAGACGTCTTAGTCGTCTCAGCCGTCCAGTATAAAGACGAAGGGCACTAAACTGGGACGCACTTTGCAATGAACGGAGGTAGTGTGGCCCAGTGGTTAGGGTGCTTGCCTTGAGATCCGGAGATCCCGTGTTCAAGACCCGCTCTGGCCACTCGTTGAATTTGATCCTGGTAGTCCCTGGTTCAACTTCTCAGCTGCACTTGTAAATAGCCAACTGGCTTGCCTCCGGCCAGTTGGGATTCTTGTTGTTCTGTTCTGTCGTTTCGTTGTGTTTCATTGGCCCTGAAAAGCCCCTATGGGGAGCGGTCAATTAAGTATGTATTGTAATGAAGGGCACAATCGGTCTCCGAGGTACCCAGTCTCTTTGGTGATTTAATGCAAGTCTCTTTTGAAGAAAATCATGAATTTGATTTCGAGACGTCGAAGTTAAATGCGTCCCGTATTTATATTAATCGCACGTACGGCCAGACGTTTAATGCGTCTAGACGTCTTAGACGTCCTCTAGTATAAATACGGCCATTCCCAAACTCTAATGGCGGTGAAATTGTGGAGGTTGCAGGTCATTGTTTCACCGTTGTTCAAACAACGCAATCCTTTACTGTACTAATGCTAATTCAAAAGCAGTTTCAAGATATTTCTAATATCCATCCTCGTTACACTCGATCCTCTGCTTCAAACAATTTCTATACGCAAAGCTCTAGACTCTCAATTCAGCTAAATTCTTTCTCACGAACTGGATCAACTATCTGGAATGGAATCCCCTTAACCCCAAGAAATCTTAGAAAGAACGACTTCACTGGGAAAATAACAAGTATACTTTTCGATATTTGAATTTCTAAAGACTCTTGTCTCGAAACTTGCGAAGTTATTCATAGAATAAAGCATTTTGCCAAATGATATTGGACTTAAAAACTAAAAGATAATCTTAGTTCAATTAATCTACTTTAAACGCATTGAATTAATTCCCTGACACTGCTATTCCTGTTCTTTTATTTGAAAGAATCTTAACTTGATATTTGTGATATCCTTCATCTAGAGTAAACCTTTTCGTCAAATATGATTGAATCTTAAGATTATCAGCAATCCATTAACTAGAATTTCAATCTGTATTCCACTGTAGTAGCTCACATCTTTATAATAGAAACATTCAGTCGCTCTTGTCCTAAAATTTTATTATTTCCTTTCGAAATCTTTGTCATTGTAAATATATTAATTAGCTATTTTATTTTTTCTCCACCCAACTCAATGATTAGCCTTGCTAAATTTGGGTGGACAAACTTTTCATTGTAACTAGTATTGAATGAAATAAAGGTTGTTGTTGTTTGTTGTTGTTACATTAGGCCTAAAAAAATAATGTTTAAGCCTAAGGTTAGCATTTTGTAAAGGTTTGGGTTGTTCCAGTTACGGCAAAACAAAAACCTGCAACCTGTACTTTGCACCCTTCCTTGAAGTTGGGGACACTGGGACGCTTGTCAAACTAAAATAAATCATTTCTAGACATATCGGGAATAAGCAAATGTTGGATTTGTCCAACAAGTGTATGGTACCCAGAATTTCACGGTCAGCGCTTTTGGGAGCAAAACAGAGACTTAAGAGACAAGATCTATCAACAGTTTATTACGATTCTCTGTCGCCATTTCTTTTGCACAACACTTATTTATGGGAAACGACTTGTTTTCCCTGTTCCAGTGCAATAACGGTCAATTTTGTAAAATACTACTGAAAATATGAAAGATAAACCTAACAGATATATTATGATAAATACTCTATTTAAACTTTACAAAAGTACGATGGATTCAAACCATTGAATTATATTTGAATGTCACTTAACAAATGCTGTGATACCTCATAAGGTTTTCTACGCTGACGTTGTTATCGTAAGCAAGGGCCCCCAATCAATCTGAAAATTAACCCAGTGTAAAATACTTAACAATTATTCCATCAGCGCGCCGGCATTGGACAGGAGATGACTATTCTCGCATCCACTGAGCGCAAATAAAATATATATATTTAGTATAAATACACAGGTGATTATACAAAACCGCGCGCTCTCATTGGCTCGCTATCTCGGATTATCAGCCGATAATCACCTCGACGGACAAAATGGCTGCCAGTAGTCGTTTTGCCACTGTAAAGTGAAGATGATTTCGCGTTGAAATGTTTTTTTTTCTCTCTTTTGAAATAATCACCTGTGTATTTATACTAAAACAATTATTCGCCTCAGGCTCAGTGATTATCGGTGAATATTCACCTCGACTTCGTCTCGGTGAATATTCACCGATAATCACTTCGCCTTCGGCGAATAATTGTTAAAGAATATCAACGTTCGTTTTTGCCCATAAAGAAAGATATCTAAACTAGCTCGCAATGTAGTATCGCATTTCAAACATGTCCATACGCATTCACAAAGTTGAATTCGTAACTATGTACGGATGCGCTACGTCAGGAATTGGATCAATGACATTCACAAATGATTGATAGGTGCCAACAATCAACACCCCGAACCCCGTCAACATTAGGCCCCAGGCCGCCACTTGCTTGAGATCAGGTCTCTCTGGATGAATACGGACACGGAGATAGAAAGCTGGAGGCAGGATATAAATCATGATGGTGCTACCTATAGCGCCAACAAATCCCCAAACCATGGCCACCTGAAGTCGCAAAAAAAAAAAAAAACATTACATGTTAACGCGAAATTTGTTTTACCACAATAGAGTCCAGTTTCAAGTTCTCCATGACCGCTGAATAAAAACACTGCAGGCGCATTTTTACAGGGTTAGCCTCCATCTGAAGTGAATATATTCACAAATTCCAGCGAGAAGATGACTTGTTTACTACTCTGTCTATTGTTTAGTTTCAAATTTCAGGCCCCTTCCTGCCGGTATTTGTAAACATATTCACTTGAGATGGAGGCTAATCCTGTAAAATTGCGTCCTCAGTGTTTTTATTCAGCGGTCATGAAGAACTTGAAACTGGACTATTGCTTGTAATCTCGCTATCTGATCGACTAATTTTCCGTTGTCGATAAGAGTCTAGACAACGCAATGTAATAGCCAATCAGGAACGGTCATTTTGGGAAATAATCCAATCATATTGCCAGAAAGTTATAGACAACGCTTGCTCTTTCTTTGAGTCATGATTTTGGTCACACTCTGAAATAAAAACTTTCTCTGGCGTTGAATATTGTGGTAAAAAACAAATCGAAAGTGGTTCAGCGTTGTCTGTACTCTTATCGACAACGATATTCGTCATCACAGTGGTCAAAATTTGTTGTGGGCTCACGAGGCGCAGTAAATTCGTACTCGAGCTAAAGAACAGGAACAGTCCCTTTTTTGAGAAGGTTACGTTGCAATGACATGACAGGAATACATGTGGTATGGATGGTTGATGACATGGCGGCAAAAATGGTCGGTACCATCTAAAACTTTCAAAGTGTTGATTTCCGTTACTTTTACACGCAAATGATTCTCACATTGGAATTTACACAAACCTACAAATAACAGGAAGCAACTTACTTGAGGGATGTAATATGCCAGGATGTAACCAAAAAATACCAAGAACCCAGTCTCAAACAACCACATAAGCCTGGAAGGGCCTGTGCCTGTTACGTTACTTAAATACTCAAAAGACTTGATGGACGGTTGAGATTGGAGAAGACTTCTGTTTTCTATCCGCCAGATCAACTAAAAAATAAAGAAAAACAAAAATGACGTGTTTGCTCGAAAGGTAACACTATACTTGCTAAAACACTAGTACGACGCTCAAAGACCGCGTGGAGAAGGAAACTGCACATAAAACAAAAGGAAAGGAAATGAACTATTTAAGTGTATATATAGTCTTCGAAGGCTGGAGCACTAATTGGGGACACTGTAAACTGAAATCAACAAATTAATGCAAATCAAATCAAATGTTGGTTTTTGAGGAGAGAGGAAAACCGGAGTACCCGGAGAAAAACCTCTCGGAGCATTAAACAAACTCAACCCACACACGACGCCGACTCTGGGAATCGAACTCGGGTCACATTGGTGGGAGGCGAGCACTCTCACCACTGCGCCAGCTCTGCGAGATGAGGAATTAACACCTGGAGAGCATCCCAGCAGGTTGGAAGACGACAGTTGTGGCCGATGCGCCTCATGGCACAAAGATTGGCGATCAATGTTACACATCAAAGTTAAGGAGTCTTACCCTGTTGATGACTGCTCGGCAAGGAAAAATGAGGAGAGGAAAGCTGAGCAGAAGTGTGAGCGCCAAAGCAACTCGACCCACGTTTACGAGAAAATCTCTATGGGGATAATTCTTTGTGATGTCTTGATCCGTAAACTGTCTAAACTGAAGAAAACAAAGACAGGAACATTAGCTAAAAACTGTCTAAATGGCTCTGAAAGTGCACCTCACCTCAAATCTTCTTTATTCCGGCTTTTCCTCTAGCAAACTTTTCTGGAAAAGGGTAGAAAAATTTATGGGAATGCCAGCTAACTTGCAAGGGCATGCAACCAAGTATATGTACAAATATGCACAACGATTGGCCGAAAATTCTCAAGCTACTTTCAGAGCCAGTCAGAAGTAAGATAAGAATTTCCTGCTCTTTCCAGTAGCTTTACAGTACTTTTCCTTCTCCTTGAACTCTGTATGGCTTATTTCATTCCTTTTTTTACTATTGATTTAAGTAAAAATTTTTATTTGGTTTTACGATAATCCATAAAATTAAGCTCACCTGGAAAACTGCAAAGAAGCTCACTAGAACGTTCAGAACGTAGGTGATACCCATAGCCGTATATAGAATGATTCGCTTGTTGGCTCGCGTTTGAAAACGTAGTTCCCCGTGCATGGGAAGAATGTTGAAATGACAAGAGAAGGTCAGACCGGATATGGCAATAGCAGTTAGCAGTCCACCAAAACTTTGCGGCCACCACTGCACAGGATTCCTAACGTCGTCCACAGGTCCACCAATATCACTTTCGACTGACTTAAAAATTACCACACCGGCGAGGAAGACAACACACACAACACTATAAAATTAAAATTAATTACTGTTACAAGCTGACACACTTCACATTCAGTACAAAATGGGCTTTAAAGCAATTTCTTGTATTCTTATTTATTAAAATTATTTTGAAAGTTTTAATTACAGTGTTAGTCGAAGCATCATTCACCTACTTTGCTAGGAAGGGTGAAGTGAAAATAAAAATATCTTTAAAAAAACACTGTAACTTTTTTGGGGCAAAACAAATGAAATTGTAATTGAAATTGAAACTAATGTTTCGGCTGTGCTGTGACAGCCTTCATCAGATTAAAGTGTGTGATGTGCGTAAGTGTAAATAGATGAAGACAGAAGGTGAGTTCATACTAGCAGAGTAAGTATATCTTAAGTATGACCAGAGCTTAAACTTGCACACCTGAGATTGTCCATGTTACCGTATGAGCGTTCATAGTAGAATTCAAAGTATGCTTTCAAAGTAATTGCGTTGTCAATCAAGTTATGCAAACGTGTTTGAATGACGTCCGTTTCTGCAATGTGTTTTGATATAGTAGATAAGTAATCTCATAAGGATGGTTTGAACTTGACTTGAGAATGCACTTTGGCTTCTTTGAAGGAAATGTGTTACCATTGCCACAAAGTAGGCTACTTGAGCTGAAATTAAACCTGTTCACATCCGAAGAGGGGCTCAAGTGTACTTAAGGTCTTACTATGCTAGTATGAACCCGCCTAGAGTCAGTGAAGCAATGAATGATTGACACTCTATTGAGAGTACCTCTGATCATGATCGATCAGATCGTTATAACAATTGATATTTTTAATGTGTATCAGTACCTACCTGAGAACTGAAGTGAATCGTAATGCATTAAGACTCTTCAGCAGTGTTATTGGAAAAATCACCAACATCGGTATTGTCAAAATGACAATTTTCTTTGACCAGAATGAATGATGGCCAGAAAGGAGAATCATAATGGGAGTTATCTAAAACATTAAAATATAATGTAGTTAGTTCATAACCTTATGACAGCATTGGACATAACTGTCATTTATTACTAAGGGCACAATCTCCTGGTCTCCCAAACAGGATATCAAATCTCCCAGATAAAAACGACTTTGAACCTTTTAAAGACTTTGCGCCATTGTAGGCTGACAAATCGAATCACCAAGTTAAAAGAATTTGGTTTTTTTTTTTTCAAACTTGTTTCATTGAACGTTTCTTGCATTTCTTCATCTCCATGTATGAGCCAAACACATGTTGACAGAACTAAACAAAATGGCTCTCTTTATTTTCGTTTGTTACCACCACCATGTGACCAATTATTGCTTGATTGGATCTCCGTTTAACCAATTAAAATTCTTGACAAAAGTGCCCTGTTTTCCACCAATTTTCCGTTCAAGATTCACATTGGCGGGCTCAGTGGCGATAGATTTTTCTTGTATTATGAATGAGCTGCTGGGCTACAGGGGGTGGGTACATTTTTTCGGAGGGGGAAGGGGGAGTGGGTGGGTTAATTGGGAGGGTGGTGGGGGGTCCAGATGAAAAAAAATTCCAGATTCTACATCTCCAGAGCTTGGCATCTCTGCAATGAGTCTGCAAAATAAATGGTCTTCATTATATTTTAGCAGTAATAAGCCTTATTACCTGGTCTGCTATCAATATCCAGTATGCAACAGAGCAAAGGAAGAGAGAAACAATAAAGACTACTTGTGTTAAAATCTGAAAAATGAAATAAAACAAAATTGTTGTGTTAATGAACTTTACATTAATTTGATACTCTGTCACACCCCTCTTATATCCTATTAATAATAATTGTAGTATTGTCTTTTAATTTTTTAAATTTCCACAGATAGTTTCATGTAAACTTCCAAGTTCTATGAATGCTACAAATTCAACTCAGGAGTACAAGAAGAAAGTGAGTCGGTTGATACCTTCATTACTACCCTCCGCCAGCTCACTAAGTAAGACGTGCAATTATGGCACACTCTCAGATCATCTCATACGAGACCGTGTTGTGATAGGAATCAGAGATAGTGCCCTACAAAAGAAACTCCTAGAGAGAAAAGACCCAACCCTAAACTCCTGCAAAGATATGTGCAGATCGAACCAGCGAATCCACAGGCAAACAAGCCAGGGATATTAATCAGGCAGACAATGTTGATGTAGTTAGAGCAGCAAAACAATCCTCAATGAGGTCTAAGCAAGTGATGACGCCAGCCAGCTCAAGCCAAAACTATGATCGGAATGCACTCCCAACAACATCCTGCAAGTTCTGTGGTAAAACCCACATCTGGAAAAAGGAGGAATGTCCCGTATCGGGTAAACAGAGCACCAAGTGTGGAACACAAAACCACTTTGCAATTAAGTGCCCCTAGACCACCCGCCCAGGTGCAGTGCCAGCAATAGCAGCAATGGCTGCTCAGGTTTGTCAGTTGAATTACTGTTACGAGTTATCGATGTTAAATATGGTTGCTTTACTTTACTTTAATGGAAGTTATCCAAAGAAACTCTTCACCCGCCTGGTGATTGACAACTCAATCATTAACTTCCAACTGTCAACATTATGCCCTCTGACCTCTACATGTAAGTAGACATCTTTGGCGATAAGGACTTAAGCCTGTTAAAGCAAATAGCACCAACACTATGAAATCAAATTCGCCATAGTAAACAAAAGCCTTAAACCACTCCTGGGTGCGCCATCTATCCAAATGCTTAATCTGATGTCTATCAACAACAAGACTGTCATGTCACTGGAAACATGCTCACACACTCCTCCAAAAGCTGAAGACATCCTCACGTGATACACTGATATCTTTACCGGAAATGGCAAGCTTCAAGAAGAACTGCATCTCAAAGTAAATAAAGACATGGCACCTGTTAAACTTCCCGTCAGAAAGGTACCAGTCACACTTAAAGAACTGCTTCAAGAAGAACTAGACAGGCTAGAGAAGATGGGAATCTTGGCTACAGTTGATTGAGAAGTTCCTACGCATTGGATTTCTGCAATGATTGTTGCCAGAAAATGCAATGGAAAGATTTCATTATGCATCGATCCCAAACCTCTCAATGAGGTGCTCAAACGGAACCATTACCCTGTTCCACTGATTGACAACCTAATACCTAAGTTGGCCAACGCTAAAAGTCTGAAGTCTGAAGGCTGCTAGGGATGGCAAACTACCTCAGACATCGCTGCTCCACTCAGAGAGCTTCTCCAAGAGGACATAATGTTTCAATTGAAGCAACAAGTACACAGCACATGTTTCCAAGCCCTAAAGACTCTACTCACCACAGCTCCCCTCCTGAAGTTCTTTAACCTGACACAAGAGGTAAAGCTACAGTGAGACACGTCAGAGAAAGGACTTAGTGTTTGTCTGCTACAGCAGGGACAGCCGGTCGCATACGCATCAAGATCCCTAATGCCAAGTGAGCAGCAGTATGCACAAATCGAAAAGGAAATGTTGGCCATTCTCTTTGGAACTCAAAAGTTCAAACAGTACATATATGGATGCCCTATGAAGGTGGAGCCAGACCACAAGCCTCTGGAGTCAATTCTCAAGAAGAGCATTCTCGCTGCGCCCAAACGACTCCAGCAAATGATGCTTAGACTCCAAAAGTACGACCTCGATGTAACATACAAGAAAGGTGCCCACAAGTAGCCAGCCGACACACTCTCAGGAGGGCGTACCTATTGACAACATATAACACAGAGACCTGTGACAGAGATGTTGTTACAATAATGGACCAAAAAGGTGATGCAGAACAAGAATCAGAGCATATCAACGCACTCCAGTTCCTCCCAGTAACAGAAGAGACTTAGACACGAATCAAGGAAGTGACTGAGGCTGATGAAGATGTGCACACCTTAAAAAATTAATGATCATCAAGCAGGGATGGCCAGCAACGGAGGACAAAATACCAGAATCACTTGCACCTTACTTCTCATTCTGTGATGAGCTCACGATTCATGATGGGTTGATCTTTAAAGGAGAACAGCTAGTAGTTCCGCTTAAAGGCCAGACCCTACATCAAGTCAAGACTTCATGCAAGCCACATTGGCATACGGGGATCATTAAGACGAGCCAGAGAGTCCATCTACTGGCCAGGGATGAACCAGGAAGTGACGTCTACATATCTAAGTGTACAGTGTGCACCGACCAACCACAGGACCAAGCCAAAGAACCTCTGATAACACATGACCTCCCCATCACGCCTTGGTCAAAAGTCACCTGCGACCTTTTTGAACTGAATCAAAAGGACTATCTTATTACTGTCGATTACTACTCCAGTTTCTTCGAAATTGACCATCTGACAAGCAAAACGAGTAACAAGATCATCAGCAAGCTTAAACAGCACTTGGCACGGCATGGTCTCCCTACCATCCTCATGTCGGACAATGGTCCACCATTCAATTCAGGGTTCTTGTTAAGAGCCGGTAACCGGTTATTTTTACCGGCTGTTCAAGTAAATGTTACCGGCTGTTTCGCTGAAATATTTACCGAATGTTCGTCTGTTCAAAGGTGAAATTACATTGCGTTTATGTGAAAATATTGCTTTTCCCCTCCAACTAATCCTGTGAAGATATCTGGCACATGTTATCGCTTCGAAAATATACTATCTGTTAAATTTTGCCAACTCAACCCTCGAAACGATGTCTGCCATGTTTCCTTCCCACTCCTCCTGCGGCCAGGAAACCCCCATAACATTATTAAAACATGGCATCCACGCGTGGAAAACGACAGAAAGGTCTTTCGGATTTTAGTTTTCAACCAAAGCGTCAGAAAAGCGGTGGCGAGTGAAAATCAATGAAATAGCATAACCTTCTTTCCTTTTGCTGAGTATTAAATAAATTGAGCAGGCGCTGGCACGCGAACCATCCATACGAACGTCAAGTTAAGACTTGAGTTCGCTAGCCCATGCAGGGGCTTTTTTTGTTACCTGCTATTTTTGGTTTTTTACCTCCTGTGCAAAAACTCACCAAGAACCCTGCAATTCTTCAGGATTTGCAGATCTTGCTGGACAATACCGCTTTGAACATGTCACCAGCTCTCCAGGATTCGCTCAGTCTAATGGAAAGGTCGAGAACACTGTCAAGACAGCAAAGTCACTACATTGTACTTAGAAAGGTCACTGAGTCCTCAAGCAACCCATACCTAGCTCACCTGGACTGGAGAAACACTTAGTCTACCAACTGAGGGGCTGGACAGCACCCCAGCACAACGCCTATTTAGTGGGAGAACCAGAACACTTCTCCCCACGATCACCACCTTGCTAAAACTGGCAGACCCTACAGACAACCTGGAGAAGATGACACGTCGCAAAGCCAAACAGGCTCTATACTTCAATGTTAGCGCCAAAGACCTTACAGAATTGAACCCCAGTAATGCTGTCAGAGTCAAACTGCTTCACACTTCAAAATGAAACTCACTATGACTCAGAGCTCAGGTCCAAGGACAGGTTGACTTCCAGTCTTACCAAGTACATACTAAAGATGGTCAGGTCTACAGAAGAAACTGGAGACACCTAATTCCAAACACAAGACCCAATTACAGTCGACCCGCCAAAGCCAGTCTCGACTGACCCCACTGCTCTTGACACTGACACACCCAGCCAGCAACCATCTCCAACAGAGTCAGACCTACCCAACACCTCAGACCCCAACAGTGCTGACCTACCAGAGGAGCAAGAGCCCTGCAGAACAACCAAACCCCTGGCTTATTTGCAAGATTACGAAACCTCGAAACTGAACACTTAATATTTACTCGTTACTGTTACGACAATGAAAAAAAAAAGCATCGAAAGATTCAGCTCCTCTCATCTATAGAAGGGGGTGGGATGTAACGATGCATGTGATTATCATTGTAATAGGATACCGGTATATCTTTTGTACACTCGCATGACCTTTTCTATGATTAATTTTATTATTACACTAGTAAAATGTAAACATAGAAACCAAGAACCCTCTGTCTCTATTCTTTTGCTATACGCTATTACTTTGATACAACGATACAGAGATGACATGATGGAATGTTTGTGTTAACATGACATGGGGTGCTTACCATTTTGCCCAAAAATCCGGAAATTTCAGTTTGAGGTCAAATGGAAAGGCAGCTTTCCGGAAAATCTTTTCGGAAATTGTGGACAACCTCCAGAGGTAGTCCTCTTTTTCCGTTCGGAACAGAATTCGGGAAATGCTCTTACCATTTGCGAGAACCTTCCGTTTCCAGACCCTTTTCACAAGATCGAGTAAAATATGTGGGATGGAATGCTGTGTAGTAAATGGTAACCGCCATTCTCATCCGGTTGGTCATTAAATTCGGAAAATCGCTTACCTTTAGGCAACGATCATTCCATCCAGATTATTTGGCTAAATGGTAAGCACCCACGGTGTCAGATAAACAAACCACCCCTACTTCTTTGTCTTCTTTCAGTAAATTACTCTCCAAGATACATGTAGATGATGATCACGACAAGTTATCAAAATGAGTACCGATAATCTAAATAAGAAGTACACATACACACATATTTTAACAAAATACCATGTCACCACTATAGAGCAGCAAGCCTCTGCTAAAAAGGAGGCCAAGCTCTGAGCATGTACCACCCAGAGTTAATACCACCTCACTGTGGAAAATATAAGAGCACAATATTATTAACAAGATTTAATTCTGGCATAAACTATACTTCAATAGCATACCTTTCCCTTGTTTCCAAATGCAATGTAAGCCACATCCTCAACATTTCTTATTTTCCCTTGGCAATATCTTTTGCTGTTTATGATTAAAAATGCTCCATGTGTAGATGCCATAAGAACGCACAGCAATACCACTGATGTCACAATAAAACCTCCTTGTTGAAAAGCAAATGGTAGTGAAAGAATTCCGCCCCCAACCATGGTTGAAATAAGTGTAAATATTGATGAGAATACAGTTCCAGTCCTCTCGTGATCATCACTGCCTGTGATATGGAGTAGTGGACTGGAGTCTGTGACAAATGAAATTTCTTCCTTGCCCTCATCCTTAATTTCTAAATGTTCACTGTAATTCAGAAGAAATTTGTTGGATAAATAAAATAAGTTTACTTACTACAAACCTAGATAGAAAGAGTTGGGGTTTTTTAATTTTTGATAGGGACAGATAAGACACTGATATTTCTCCCAAATATTCCCTACAAAATCCTAAAATATTGTCTGATGGTTTTGGGGCTAACATCTGAATCAAGAGGTCCCAAGTTTAAATGCTACTTGAGGCACCTTGTCTGAAAAGTCTTTCTCCTATGAAGTCTCTCCTTTTTTTACATATCACTTGACAGCAATAATGTGGTCAATATAAATAAATGAACGACAACTTCCGTTACATTAAAAGCAAAGATAAAGCTAAGATAATTGAAGGGCTGGATGCAAAAACCTAGTAAGTGACAATTCCGGTCGATTTTCAGTTTTACTCAAAACTAGCCCAAATTTTGCAAGTTGACTGGAAATGAACTTAAGAACATTGCCCTGGTATTTTTTTTACCGATGTGAGCTTTATTTTTGAGAAATAAGCTATGCAAAGACACTATCGGCTTCGCGTTTGAAAACAATGGAATCAGCGAAGCGACACTTACCGTTTATTGTTCGATGTATACATGATCGCAGCAAGTCACTACATTGGTAGCGCAATCGATTAGAGCAAAAGATAAACGAATTTACAAGGCGATGGTTCGACGCGCTTAGGGAACTTTTTTTTCGTTCGCACAGAGCTGTTTAATTCTTTTTTTTCTTTCCTTGTTTTATTGGGATATGAGATCTGATGTACATGTGAGAAAATCTCAACCAAAAGGAAAACATAATAATAAAATAATGAATGAAAGTGGGATCTTATAGTTAACGTTGCAGTTCCTCAATCTATTTAGATTACGGCGACTGCAATTATCAGAGACAGGAAAACCCAAACCAAGCAAAACATGCTTGGCATAAAGGTGGGTATACCGCCTCATGTTCGGCGACGCCTTCCTTGCATGACAAAAGCCTAAACCTATCTCCCCAGCACTCTTGTAGACTGCTCTGGATCAGGAAAAGTTGTACGCAGGTAGAAGCCATTTTTGGCAATCTAAAAACCTAGCTCTTTATCACACTACAAGTTAACCAACGGCCAACATCGTCCTATAATGGAAAGAGAGTAGGTATTTACTAGCTCTAACCTCCTTCTTTCCCTAGCACTTGATTCTGCCTGTATGTGCCGGATCAGACAAGAATAGAGGAAGATAAAGAGCATACATGATGTAGCACTGGCACAAAAACAAAGCTTGGGGAAGTCGCCATGAGAATTAACGGAGCGCAAAAGCCAAGAGGTGAACCCCAATTAATAAATTCGATCACAAAGCCTCCAAACAGAGGGAAGGGTGGGAAAAAAAAGTTCTGTTTGAGATAATTAAGGTACTCATTGTAGTTATCTTTGAAAGCTGGAAATTGGTACTAGACCTTTAATACATAAACAGGTACCTAGGAATAAACCAATGCCAAATAACTTACCATCCAGTCCATTTTGGCCCATAAAACGATTGGGATAAAATGTTGCACACAGTCGTGCAATATAGATAGATTTTGTTTATTGTATTGGTTGTGTTATGAACGCACAATGAATGGGTTAGCCTGCGTAGCAAGCGTTCCTGTTCGACAGAAGAGCTTCGAACCGATTTTCTGCAAACTGGCCGCGCGAAAGTTGGGGCAAGAGACTGAGGGAGCGTTCCGTCAGTCTCTTGCCCCAACTTCCGCGCGGCCAGTTTGCGGAAAATCGTTTCGAAGCTCTTTTTGTCGAAAAGGAACGCTTGCTACGCAGGCTATGAATGGGTATGCATGTCTTGTACATGTTATGTAATGTCAAAGTATAACGTGACAGAGGAATAACAACCGAAGGTGTCACGCTCCATTAACTGTGCGTTACACTGTTATTGTAAAACTTTATCCAGTTATTTGAAGGAGAAATTAATTAGCCTAATGGATATAAAAGTGAAATTCGGGAGATGAAATCTTATGTATGCATGTGAGAATCACAACCAAAACAAAAACAAAGGTCAGACAAAGAGTTATTATTAAAGAACCAGTCAAACAAGTTTTCAATCTCACAAATATTTTACCAATGACCCAGTGTGACATTTGGAGACAAAAAAGTTGCAAAAATTTTTACATCATGCCTAATCTAAGTATATTGTACAAAAGACGATAAATAGAAAATAAAGGTTCTCTTTGGCAAAAGTCAAGGCTTATTATTGTACATCTAAGTCTCAACCAATAAAACTTAATGCCACCAAACGGGAATGGATGAAGAGATTGTAAAGTGTTTTACTGTGTGGCTGGCATTTCGTTGCAAGCAGACATTTTAATTTTGATTTGAAATTCGGCAAGATGTTTTTCAACAATGATCACTTTTGGTGTATAAAAAACAATGAGGCGATTGTACCAGCTGCGCTCGCAGATCATTGATGCATTCGCGGATATCAGTTACGTGATATAAGCTTGTTCTAGCTAGATAAAACTTTTACAATTTTTTAAGTGTTCTTGCTGAATCATAAGCCTTGTACGAATTATGAACAAAAACGTTTGACTGCCATCGAGAGGCTAGGTACTTATCATAATACATGCTTTAGGTGCTTTAACCTCTTGAACTTATCGGCTCCGTTAGCAAAAAAAATTTTAAACTAAGTGTGCGTTCCTTTGGGATGATCCGAAAAATGATCAATGGATCCAAGATCACTTTGATCACGGTGCATCAATGGAACCGAAGAATCCCTTTCTCAGAGTGGATTCATCGGTTCCTTTGAATCATGCACCGTGATCCAAGTGATTTTGGTTCGGATCATCCCAAAAGCTAGCAATTCCGTTACGAAAATTATACCAAGTTTGAACGACGCAATGAGCAGGGGATGTCAATCCTTTTTTTACCAAATATGTAACCAGCCTGTATACTTACTTGGCTACACTAACAGCGGAGTACTCAGCATTTATAGATCTCACGCTTGGGTTTCCCTCCATCATGGAACGGTTTCTTCTTGAATGTGTCGCGCAAAATCCTCTGTCACGTTAAAGGAACCGGAAGTACAAATTGTCGTGTTCTTCCGGTTATGCTGTGTCCTTCCTTAGAACTCAGTCTTTCTCGTCTTCTTGTGACGCATGTATGCCTTGTATGAGTGACCGAAGGAAACGGTAGATTATTAGTATTAGTGACTCTTCAAAATGAATGTTTTCACGAGTTGTAAACTGTTATCAAGACTGGGGCAATCGACAGTAAGCGACTTATCCCGTTAACGAACACGTTCATTGTCCGTCGTTTCTAGTGTGTTTATTCTAAGATGTGTTCTCCACAGTCAAAGTTCCATATCCGCGTGTCTTGAAGTCGTGATTTTGGTTAAGAGACACCGATCTGTTTGAGTGTTTCTCTCTGTTATCGTTCAATCTTATGTTTGGATTCTTATCTTTTCGTAGCCAGTAGTTCAACAAGGACTGATAAGGAGTTTAATACGGCTTCAGTCTACACAAGCAGAAACTCTGGTATGGAAATGTACTTTAAACTTTTTACACTTCAATATATATTCAGCAAGCTACGTAGTTCGAGGACACTATATATCATCTTACTTACCGGCTTTTTAATTTAATGGTGCGCACTAATTATGGCTACATCCTTCGTTTCTCAGAGCTTGAAGGAAACGCTTTATCGCATTGTACCAGAGAAGCAAAAAGAAGTTGCTGAATTCCGAAAGACGTATGGAGATAAAATTCTGGGAGAATATACAGTCGACCAGGTACACTTGTCACATCTCATTGTCGCAGAAATTTCGTCATAATACAAATTTCCTGAATTTTCCTATAAAATAGAGAAAACCGTAAAACTAATATCTGTTTGATAAATCTGCCCTCAATGTACGTCTTTCCATTTCACGGATGTGAAAGATGACTTTGTACTTCTGAAAGAAAAATACATGTACTAGCTAGCATTTAAAAATGCAGTGTAAGCTGATGTGCGGATGTGCAGTTGCGTGCGCACCGGGTGCCGTTCGCACAAATTTAATTTTTTGAACATGCATTTGCTGTTTAAATTTTTTTTCATCTACAAGGAGTAAAACCAACTATTGCACTCAGCTTTAATGGCCACCAGTTGTGAGTTAATATTTTATGAGCTGTTTCACTTAAACATTTTGATTGACAAAGTGAAAGAATGGTTATAGTCATTTGTAATTTGTAATTATTCAAAAGGAAAGTGCATTGACTTTCATGCAGTTGAACACCTCCTTACTCTTTTCATCCTTATTTTAGTACAAGTCTGTGGGAGGCATAGGCCATTTTACGGATATGGTGGCCATTTTAAATCCATTGTTTCAAATAGCTATTATGGGATTCTAAGGGGGCAATTAGTATGCATTTGCCCCCTTAGAATCCCATAATAGCTATTTGAAACAATGGATTTCAAAATGGCCGCTGTATCGGTAAAATGGCTTATGGTGGCCTCAAGGTTAGTGCCCTTGATTCGGGATTGAGTGGTTCGGGTTCGGGCCCTGGCCAGGGAGATTGTGTTGTGTTCTTGGACAACACACTTTACTCTCACGGTGCTTCTCTCCACCCAGGTGTACAAATGGGTACCAGCGAATTTAATGCTGGGGGTAACCCTATGATGGACTAGCATCCCATCCAGGGGAGAGTAGAAATACTCCTAGTCGCTTCATGCTGCAGAAACCAGGATAAGCTCTGGCCCAATGGGCCACTTGGCTCGTAAGCAGACCTTACCTACCTACCTTAGTACAAGTCTAAGAAGGTGTGCCTGGGTGGTTTTATTTTACCATTCATTGTAGCTTATGTCCTTGATACTGTCCCCCAGAAATTTGTGTGTGTATTTGCTGTCTAGTTGTGTCAATTGACACTGATGGCAGGGATTAGGCTTGGCTACAATAATAAAAAAAAAAACAGCTAAATCTATCCAGATAATCTCCCAAACATGTTCTAGAAATCTCAGAAAAAGTTCTAAAACTCAAAATTTTACCCAAAAAATCCCAAAATTCTGATTCAAAATATCAATATTAAAGATCCTTATAAGTTAAAACAAGCTGCCTACACAATAGCTGTTGTGGATAACATAAGTTGGTAATTGTACTTTAAGTAGGGTTATTTAAGTACGAACCCATAACTGTAACAGAATTAGGGGATACATAACTGAATGGTTAAACTGTTCTGCTCACTGTTTTGTAAGCAAAAACATTATT
>NC_090876.1:3189492-3191992 GCF_036669935.1 Montipora foliosa
TATTTAAACGTAATTGTCAAAATAAATGTGAAAGCTTGTTGTGTGGCCATGGTAAGGTGCATTGCACTGTAATGTCTATGCATATTTCTGTAGCTTTTGCCAAAGGCTGATGGGGGAGAGGAACCTTTGCCTGAAGGAATATTTTGGTTACTAATGACTGGTGAAATCCCAACAAAAGCACAGGTACAGTGTACATGTACATGCAACTTTACACTTCTTAAGCAACACTAGTATAATTAATTTTTTTGGTAAAAGCAAGAGTTTCAGTCAAAAATGACCTTATCAGAAACAATCCTCTACAGAGGGAAGTCTATATATTAGGCTGCCACCCTATAGCTATTGCTGTCATACACTGTATAGAACAGTTCAGTTCTATGCAGGAAAATATGCTTCCCGAGGGTTGGGTACAAGTCATGACCTAATACGTGCTTATCAGCATTTTCTTAGTAACCCACCCTCCCCCTCTTTCTGAAACAAGTTTCTATTTTGTTATCCTACTTGTGGGTTGTTCGATATGCCAGTATTGTGTTCTTCTAACAGTAACTGGTTAATGTCTATTGCTGTGATGATTTCTTAAAATGTAAAACAAAGTGCTCAGTAAAGCCTGAAATTTTGGACCATGGTCAATGGCCAAACAGCGTGACTCCCCAGCGTGTACAGCATGGAGTATTGCCAGATGGTCACCCATCCAGGTATTAAAGTGCCTATCACCTCAACACAGTTTTCCACTTTTTCTATTCTCTGAAATCGTCCAAATATGTTGTGTTGTTTTTAGAATCATTTGATTGAATTTTTTTTTAATTTGCTTTGAAAGATGGAAAAAGTGGTTATTCTCTGTTTCATAACCAAGCAATGAAGGGGGATGGATTTAATACCAGGTTGACATCATAGGCTGCTTTGCACTTTGCTGGTTCTTTGAAAAACAGTCATGCTAATTGATTTGTGATGTCAACCAAGTATCAAACCCTTTCCCCTTAATTGCTTGGTTTTTGATCAAAGTATGACCACTTTTTCCGTCTTTCAAAGCAAATGAAAAAGTGAATTTGGAATCCCATTGTTTTAAAAACAATATGTATTGATACCTGAGGGACATCCTGCAGAACTGATGTACCGGTAATTAGAATGTGTTTTCCTCAAACTCAACAAAATCATTGATGTAAATTGAGACAAGTATTTAAAGCTGCATTAGTGCCAGAATTAACGCACTGTTACAGATGTGCCACAGTAAAAGTTACTCAAGTTGTTTTGAATCCACAAAGTGAGTCATGCGTGTCTGAACAACAAATCATTTAAATGACCTTTTGTCTGGGAATGTGAGCAAGCTCCAAAACAAGTGGAAGTATTCCCCTAATGTCCTTGTCTGCTTTTTGTAGGTTGATAACTTGTCTAAAGAATGGGCCGCTCATGCTGACTTACCCCAACATGTTGTTCAAATGTTGAACAACTTTCCTGAAACTCTTCACCCAATGAGCCAGTTTAGTGCTGCAATTACGGCAATGAACAGTGAGAGCAAGTTTGCTAAGGCATATGCCCAGGGAGTTCCAAAATCTTCCTACTGGGAGGTAAGGAATGATGCTGAGAGAGATTCTATTGTCTAAAACATAAACTTGTATGACATTTCCAAACACATTAATTTTTGCTTCAATTGAATACGTTGTGATGACTGTGTTGTTGCTAGCTTTTTTAAATCACTAGTCACATGCTTTAATCACCATGTAAGTGTCTCTTTGTATTTCACATTGTAGTATATCTTTGAAGATAGTATGGATCTGACAGCAAAAATAACCACAGTAGCAGCGTACATCTACAGGAATGTTTTCAAGGATGGAAAAGTTGCTCCTGTAGATCCTAACAAGGACTGGGCAGACAATCTGGCCAGTATGCTGGGATATGAAGATCCCATGTTCCATGAAATGATGCGCCTTTACTTGGTTCTGCATGCTGATCACGAGGGCGGCAATGTTAGTGCACATACCACTCACCTTGTTGGCAGTGCTCTGTCTGATCCTTACCTTTGTCTTGCTGCTGGTATGAATGGCCTTGCTGGACCCCTGCATGGTTTAGCCAACCAGGTAACTTTAAATGGCACTACTCATCATGTAGGCAAGGTTATAATGAAGACAGTGCCCATATAACGGTTTTTTCAACCACTCCAAGTGCTTTTGGACTTAAGCCTACTGATAGATTGCTCCCTTAATGGCTTAGTTGTTTGAGCATTAGGCTGCTGTGCAGGAGGTTGCATACTCATGCATACCCTGGCTGAACCAACATTCAGAGTCTTAAAATAATTTAGAAAAAAATTCTTCTTTTTTTTATTAATTTCATCTGCAAATGGTTAGACATTAAAGCTTCTTGCATGAGGACGTTAAAAATTAATGAGATGCCCTCTTAAGTAAAGCCCTTTGTTTGTAATCAAATTGTTTCGTACTTCAAAGAACCTCCTTTCTAAATGTTCGAGTTGTCGTCTAAGGAATCTGAGTGCTCTTAAGACCATGAGTTC
>NC_090876.1:3196992-3209492 GCF_036669935.1 Montipora foliosa
CTATAACTTGGTAGTAAACCGACTTTTTCGCCACGAGGGAGTAATAGCTATTCCGCTTTAACATGATAGTGGCAGACTATGGTTCTGGTAATAAATCATTGTATGCCTTAAAAAATAACTCGGTTATCTCTACGTTATAATCTAATCTAACGGTATGGTAATTAACGAAACTCAATACATCAGTTGATGCCATATCCTTTGGTTGCCTAAAAATAATTTTTGCGGCCCGGTTTTGCAGTGAAGTGTTTCAATTGAATTAATGGTATCCATGTTAGTGCACGAACCTAACAAGACAAGACCGAATCTAATAGACGGTAAGATTACACTAAAATAAAATTTTAATAAAACGGCCTTTGCTAATAACCGACACCGCTTTAGCAGTTACACGGGTGCATCCAACGAGAATTAACCCTAACCCTAAACATAGCATTGTTAAACGTATTTTATTATTGAAACGGTAGATATAGGCATATTTTTATTCTCTAAAAATTTTTCATCTGTTCGGATTTCCTAGCTGAAAGTCTACTGATCCGAAAACTATACGGATCAAAACTTATCTTTTCGAAAATTTCAGCCAGATAAAAGGCTCCCGGAAATTCTAGGTGACATTTTTCATATGTTCGAAAATCCTAGGAGAGGCAGGCAGGCAAGAAATTTTACAAATCGTCTTCCGAACAGATATTTTCCGAAAATTGACGTTGGGTGCCCTTGGTTACAATTTGTTGACAAAGCTTTTCTGTGTGGTACCCAGGTAAGTTTATGGTCCACCGTCATTCCAAAGAGGCGAGCTTTTGTAACATAACATAGGACTGAATTTCACGTACCGCAGGCAACCCAGTGTACGCTATGTGGAGCGTCTAGTTCCAATTAACAAATTGATGTCAGTTTTTCATGCGTCTGTCCTGTTATTAGGGAGCTTAAGCTTGCGCGTTTTTGAGACGCGGACGGCAACCGGGAGAGAACATTTCGCGTGCTAGGACAGTGGTGTCACCCAGGTTTTTATATTTATCATCTCTAAAGGAGAAAAGATACTTAGTAATGTAAATGTGGTTGTGTGAAGACAAGTTAAAAGGAAAACAGCTCACTTCCGGTTGCCGTCTGCGTCTCGTGAATTTCGTCATAACATTGTCGAAGTAGCTGTGGATCCACGAGGTGATAGCGGAGTGGATTTGCTGACTACTTTGACAATATTATGATGAAATTCATTGTCAATAACAGGACAGACGCATGAAAAACTGACATCAATTTGTTTTTTACAATAACAGAAAGGCAGAGGGGTCAAAATTAAGTCAAAACACGAGAAGAACGCGAGCCAAAATGCGAGAAACTTCAATTTTCTTGACGCTGACGTGACCAATATCGCGTCAATTTATGTGTCTGTCCGCTATTAGCCAATGAGCGCGCGAGAATTTTGCAGTCTTGTAAAAATTGTACTCGATATCATGTGATTACCTATAGTTATTGCATTGACCATTTTCACATTCCCCATAATACACCTTGTTTGCCCCCCAAATTTTGCATAAACCATTGAATTCACACTCTTGGGAATATGCAGTGTCTCAAGAGCATTTGAAAACAACGGTTTATGCAAAATTTGGGGGGCAAACAAAGCGTATTATGGGGAATGTGAAAATGGTCAATTGGCACATAATCTCTCCTCATTTAATCTTACCCGTGAAAAAAACGTATCATTTTTAAGTCGCTTAACGAAGTCTACAAACAAACCTGTTTCAAAAATGTTAAGCGACAGAACGGCTGCCGTGAAAACACGGCCAATGCTCTCTTCGCGGGGAAGGCATGGGTGGAAATGGAGCACGAAAAGAGCGTGCCGTCACGCGTGCTCAGAGAGCGTGACTTCTAATATTTTTGAACTTGTATTGAGAACGCTCGCAGATATACAAGTCCAATTATTTTTCTCTAATGAGTAATAATAGCATACTGATGATTTTCGTGCACTTCAAAGCTCTCTCACCTTGACAAGGTCTTTATTCAAACGGTACTGGGTGTGACCATCAGCTATTACCCATGCAAACCTTATTCGATTCACTCAGGCGACGATGAGAACCAATCGGATTTCGTTTCTCTGGCGCGATAATCAAGGAGCAAGACCCAAATTCTTTGTGCTAAACAGCGACTTTAAAATAGTTCAATATGGCTCAAAATCAGTACAAACCTCCTGGGCTTGAAGCATGGGATATCGTTATAGTCGTGCTGTATTTTGTTATCGTCCTTGGCGTCGGACTCTACGTGAGTGAACATTTGATTTTTTGTATTGTGATCTTTGCAGTGTCGGAAGGAAAACATGTGTAGGGCATGTGTTTACAGTTGTGTGGCTGCATGTTAAGATTAATATAGATTCTTTCTTCTGCGATAAAACAATCTTAATGCGACTTGTCACTAGGTATTACTGATTCTTTTATGAGTACTGCCCTCGAAGTCTTGGAGACGAATCATAATGCGCTTCTCAGGGCGCTTATGTTTTGAAGGATGGGACAAAACAATGCCATTTACAGTGACTTGTCGGAAGAGTTCACTGAAGGATAAAATATCAGGTTTCACCATAACATGCAGTGGAAAAACTTTTATGTCCGGTAGATAAATTTAGTTGCATTTTTCGCAGTGCTGTTCATCAAGAGAAGTTATTTTAAACCCTTGAGGTCAACAGCATATTTTTGGAGCAAGTGAATTAAATTTACACGGAAGTTTTTCTTGTACTTTGTATTCATTAGCTTTGAGTAACAGAAAGAAGGGACTGGAATTCATTGAATCCCACTTGTCTCTTAAAGAAAGGTTTTTCACTTTTCTATCATCCAGAATTTCAGATATATGGCTTATAAAAAACCAAATGAATCAAATTTCTTTGATACTTAAATTTATGGTCCATATTCTCACAAGAATCCTCCAACTTGTCATCTCGGTTTCATTTGAGTACCACTTGTGGTGTGAACCTCTGGAGCATAACCGTTAAATCCCGTATCAGTGCTACTGACCGCTAAACATAACAATACAGGCAATTTAAAAATATTCTAGATTTTTTTGTGACATCATCACCTCTTTCCTCCAAACGTTCCATTTTTAGCCACAGTTCTCAAGCCTCAGTTAAAACTTTCAACAGACGTTCTTTTCGTAAATGCATTGTTTTTATGGCATCTCAGCTCATCTAGTGATTCCAACCTCCAAAGTTCTCTCAATGAATGCACTTCATAATCAATGATTACTCCTAGCTACACAGTATTGTGAGTGACATCCTAGCTGCACATAATTTTTTGCTCCAGTCCTGCAGAGATTATCTGGTGGAACTTTTTCAGTGGCAACAAATCTGCAAAATGTTAGTTTTGTTTAGGTCAGTGTCTGGACCCATCACCAGGCATAGGCATGATAGAGGACAAAACAATCTATAGCTTGGATAAAGTTGATGTCATTTAATGATATCAATGTGTTACTTAGCAGTTTTTTTGTTCTAGTAGTTGACTTGTTGGATTAAAAAAGAACAGCTGTCTTGCCTACAATTACATTAATTTAAAATAGCCAACTACATGTACCTTTTAATTTGTGTGTAGCCAGCTTCTTCAAACTTATTTGAAGCGCATTTTACCCCTCGTTATGCTTAAAGTTCCCCTTTTTATAATAAAATTTACGTTGGGAAAAAAATGGGAGAAATAGCTGTAGCGATCACTTGTAAGAACAAAACATTGTCACAACAAGACTTGAGAAAAATGATGATGGAAAAAAATGTGATCTTTTTAATTGGAGGAACTTAGTTATCCTTATCTACATGTTCCAGCACTTGCCATTAAGTCCCTCTTGATTGAAGATTATGGTGTTTTTTGCTTAGTTGGCTAGAGACACTGAAATCCTCTTAGAAACATCACTGGCCACATTTTGCTGGTCCAGGGGTTAAATTAGGACAGACTGCAACACTAGGAACTTGGTTCCCTATAGACCTTATTCCAAAATGGCCGTCATTTAAATATTCTTTTGTTTTTATTCAAATTAGCCCTTGATGCCTCGTTCTTGAGCAGAAAATTCAAAAGAATATTTTGCCTTGAACGAGGCATCAAGGTCTAATTTCAATAAAAACAAAAGAATATGTAAATGGCGGCCATTTTGGAATAACGTGTATTCTTAGCAGTTTTGGTTTGTGGGTTCTTTGATGTCCCTTTGTGTCTATGAACACTAAAGGTTTGAAAGACTGGGCCTATGGTTTATATCCCGCAACTGGTGTGCAGTTATATCCATAGTAGGTTTCGGAAAAAAAGGTAAAGGTACATGTAGAAGGGGGAAGCTTTTAGGGGGAAAGGGCTCAGGGAAAGAGGATCATGATAACTGGAGTAAGTTATAGAGTAAGTTATGTGGTGTGATATGGCCAGATCAGGTAAGAAGATGCAAATTTGGGTAGCATGGTGAAGAAGTGTGTGGTAAGGTGAATATATGGCAAGGAAGGTTACGGAAGAATGTTCCAGATAGGTTAGCTCATGTGAGACAACCTGTTCCAATAATATTGTAAAAGCAAGCTATGGAAGAGGGGGTGAAAGAGCATATTACACCAACAGAAGAAGGGTAGCTATAGGGACAAAGGCATGTTTGATAATGGCAAAGGAAGGACAAGGATTTCCAGAAACTTAGTAGTTAATTTCATTAAAATTGTATTATCTTGTGGCACAATGTAAATGTTTAATCTTAATTTAACCAATCTTAATTTCAGGCCATGTACAAGTCAAATCGTGGCACCGTCAGTGGGTATTTTCTGGCTGGCAGATTTATGACTTGGCTTCCAGTAAGTGTCTAGGATACATGTTCCATTTTCCATTATCGTAAGTATTAATTTCTGGATACCTCTTCTGAAGCTCCCTGGCTTGAGAAGTGTGATGACTGAAAGGCCGAGTTTTAGCAGCTCTCAGTTTTGCTGGGAAGCTGTGATGTAAACAATGCCTGAAGCGATAAACAAAAACTGCTGACTTTCTTGCAGCCAGGTCCAGCCGTGTTTTATGTCTGTGTACAAAATTAATTAAATTGTTATGGTGGATAATCAGTTAATGAAATGCAGACCTGTTTTGACTTGTTATAATCAATCCCTTCACAAATGCATTGTGTTGAGTCGCCCTTAATTCTGAGCTTAACTAAGGTCGAATTCAATGTACTCTACTTTTCAATGTGGTTATGATCTTTGTTTAGGTTGGAGCATCCCTGTTTGCCAGTAACATTGGCAGTGAACACTTCATTGGCTTAGCTGGGTCTGGAGCAGCAGCTGGAATTGGTGTTGGAGCATTTGAATTCAATGTAATCAAATATGATATTAGTATAAAATTAATAAAAAAGTTATAAGTATTTATTCATGTGGGTAGCCGCCAGTGAAAACACAGAATTCCCATGCATGTGTACTGCTTTAAACCCAGATACTGCAAAACATAACAATGTTACCGTAATTATAAAGTTCTGTTATTACTGTAACAAATTTGCACAAAAAATCATTGGTACACGTTACATATATGTGGGATGCTCAAAACAGTTTCAATGCTTACAAGCAATGCTCTTATTAGAAGGTTCGGCACTACAATGCTGTATCATGTATCAGCAATATTGTGATACCAAATGAAACAAGGATTATTGCTGAACAAGGTGCCGTCATTATTGTGATGTAATACGTCACCGTGGCAATGGTTAAGCCCTGTAAAAACACCCATTACATGTATTTTGTCTTTAGCTGGTTATTTCTCAAAAACAAACTTGGTCACCCCATTTGTTATTTTTGAAAATAATTAGAAGGGCAAGATGAAACTTTCTGCAAAGTTTAAAAGAATTTTGTACAGCGGATTAAGAGCCACCTTAATTCTGTGATTTTTTTAAACTTTGCAGAAAGTTTCATCTTGGCCTCTTTTCATCTTGATCACTTTTCAGCCATTAAAAAAAGGGGGGGGGGGTGGGGGTCACCGAGTTCGTTTTTGAGTTATAGGCAACTAAACTCCAAGTATAGGTGTTTTTGCTGGGCTCTCCTGTTGCCAAGCACAATTTTCTATGTTTATTTGGAAAAAAAGCTGTAAAAACTACCATTTTTCTCTGTGACACACAAAATTACGTACATCGCAGGATATACGTTGAGTATGCACGACGAATATTGAGCGCACTATGACCAATTCATATTTGGACATTTGTCACAATGTGTTGAATAATAAATAAAGATATCCTGAGTTTAACAAACAGTAACCTCTTTGCATTCACTTTCATAAAAGTTTGGGAAAGACCTTTGTGAAGGAAATCCTGCATATCTTATGAATTTCTCCGCCTCTTTGCTTTTTTCTAGATTGAGGTACCATTGTATATCATACAATTCCTTTTTTAAGTTATGTACAATACTTGTAAGATATCTACATTAGGTTTAATGCATAGTTCACCTATGTCAGCTCGTCATGATAAAGATGCAGACTGCCCTCCCATTATGCACTGTGTGTATCTGTCTCAGACAATATTTGAGGTTGGGAGCTGGTGGCAACAAGGAGTCCCTGCTGACCAGGGACTTAATTAGATGCATTATTTTTCATTTGTTGATGTCACAAAGTGTCTGCCAACTAGCTAAATCCTTCACGAAGGAGGTCCAGTAAAAGCTTGCAACTGAACCTGTTATTTACAATAATTTAATAGTCACTAAAGTAAAACATGAGGAGTAAGTTTGGAAATAGTCAGCAGCTCATGCTGTGAGATGGCACTCCTTGCGAACATTAAATTTTGTTGGGCTACTTAACAATTATTCCATGAGCGCGCGTTGGATATGAGATGGTAAATAGCCAACGAGGCACGTAGGGCCGAGTTGGCTATAACCACTCTCATATCCAACAAGCGCGAATGGAATAATTGTTTCATTAAATTCCTTAAACTCCAAAAGTTTAGAAGTACGAAATACGAGCAAAAAAAGCGAGAAAATCCTAGCAAAATCGAAAAAAGTTGATGAAGATGCGATGTTGTGTAATACCTCGTGGTCAGACAGACGCAGGCTCATCACAAAAACATTTCTTACCTTTTCGCGTATCTCTAAGCTTTGAAAGTGATCCAAACTTTCCACAAAAACGTTTTTCTTTTGCTTTATACCGAAAGAAATTTCGCTTTCTGGCGTAAACGTTTTTAGTTTAGCAACGCTAAGCGCAATCATTTACCATATAAGGTCAAAGTAAGGTATATGAGCTGATAACCTAGATTGAGTGAACCAATCAGAGCACGAGAATTGCATTATCCGAGGTTGAGAATTTAATAATATGAAATAACACAGTGCGACAACCACATAAACCACATAGTTATTTCTGTTGTTTGAATCTTAAGCTTACCAAACTTGCCATATAAAAGGCTTATTTGAATGTTTGATATTTAAATTTAGGGCTCTTTTTACAAATATTAAGAAATTATTATTTTTTTATTATCTTTTGTGGTTAAACCTTTCATTTTCTGTTATAGGCACTCATCATACTGCAGTTGCTTGGCTGGGTGTTCTTGCCAGTTTATATTGCAGGGGGGGTGAGTGATGTCATCACGTAATCTACCTCGTCCTCATCTATGTACAAAAGAAGATCTGCAGGCTGTAGTTGTCACCAACTAAAAAATAAAAACACTAAGGGTCGATTATTAAAACATAGTTTAGACGATATTTAACAAAACCGCGTTCTAAGCCATTTTCAATATTGCCAACAATCATATCTAAATATTGTCTGCTGCTGACGATAACAAGAAGGTTTGCATTCCACACTAGACAACAATTTATCTACTTAAAATATACCGCTTACAGCTGTATAAATAGATTTGGAGGTCCACTAATTGTCTTAAGCCGCGGCTTTAGTTAGACTTTGTTTAAATAACTGGCCCTAAATGTGCATGTGGAGTGCCAGTCCAAAATTGTAAAATTTTTGCTTAAGTTCCTAACCATAATTATTTTGTGCTCCTTTACTGTCCTCATCAATAAATTCAATGATAATATACTGTACTGTGTGAAAACAACTTAATTGTTATAAACAAACTTCGGTCTTTTCCATTTTATTGCCAATTCTGGAACAGTAAACCAAATTAGGATTGCCATGCAGCAATACTAAAATGAGATCCCATTTCACATTTGGATGATTTTCATGGGCTAATTCTATGAGCTGTGCCTGTTCATTTCTATGCTTCCTACTGTTCAAATTCAGTTTTATTCATTTGTAATTACTGTACTCTTATCCTATTGACTTAAGATCTCTTTTCTTAAGACAGTTTAGTTTGATTAGATACTCCATTCGCTGTTTCAATTATTCACAGACAGGTGTTTTATAATTGCTTGTTATAGATTTGTACTCTACCTGAGTATATCAGCCGTCGCTATGGTGGCAAAAGGCTTAGGATGTGGCTCTCTGTTGTTTCTCTTCTTCTTTACATCTTCACAAAAATTTCAGTGAGTATGAAATTTAAGCAGATTGTTGCAAAAAAGTGTATTTTGTATTGCTTTAAGGACGTGCAGACCTTATTAAGTGCTATATGTTAACAACAAAGTGACAGTTTCTTACTTAGCCAGTAATTAAGTGTGCAACTTAAAAAGTTGTTACTTAACGTATGGTATCATGATGATGTTTAGCATTATGTGTTATTTTCTTGTATTTCAGGTCAATTTGTTTTCTGGTGCTTTGTTCATCCGCCTAGCTCTTGGCTGGAATCTTTATTTAGCCATTTTGTTGATGCTGGGAATGACCTGTCTTTGTACGATTACTGGTGGGTGCAGACATATTGGCTGTCTGATGATATCCAACATCTCAACCTTAGTTATATTTATGTAACTGTCTACTCTTCTGTGGTTTATTCAAACAGGTGGACTGGCGGCAGTTATTTACACTGACACACTTTGTACCTTTTTGATGGTAGTTGGATCTCTAACAGTCATGGGACTTGGTAATGTCTTTAAATTAAATCAGAGAATAACTTCAATTATTTACCCCATACAGAATATACCAGTATACAAAGTAGTTTTGCTTTGCCAAGTACAGGAAAGTCAATCAATCTTTATGTTGGTTGTTCTGCCAGCTTTAAAGCTGGTATGATTGCGGCCAATGGGCCATTTCCGAGTTGCTGTTTGTCTCTGTTGAGTCTTGGTGCTCAACTATACATATACATACCGGTACATGTAAACAGGTAGTTTTATTTCTTCCTTGGCATGTTCCTCAATTATTTTGCTATCACGCTTTGCAAGAGTGCTGTAGGATCATGGGCGTAAGCTGTCACATGTTAACCCTCTTTTTATCGTGAAGGAGAATATCAAATTATGAAATTTTTATATATGAAAAGAAAGAATCTCTTGAGCTTAAGTTTCCATCATCCCCAAGGCTGATGCCCAACAGTCGCCTGGTCGCCTGAGGCACTTTATTTGCAAGCGCAGGCGACCAGATTTCTGAGCAAGTAGCCCAAACGGGCACCTTACTTGATTCATCCTCACTTTCTTGTAAATTTGATCCCAGCTGGAATTAATTCTGGGCTCTTGAAAAAATGACTCAGGCTACTAACTTTTAATGTTGGAAGCCCGAAGGGCTCTCGGAAGTTTTTCTTAGGCAGCAGCCTTGATCCCACTATTGTAAATATATCCTTGTAATAATATTATTGTTTATGGCATTGTTGTCTGGGTTATGTGGCATTCTCACCTTTAATTGAATAATAATAGGTTTTTCAGAGATTGGTGGTTATGAGGGATTGAAGAAGAAGTATATGAACGCAATATCCAATGACACACTGTACTCCAACAGCAGCTGTGGTCAACCCCGGGACGACTCGTTTATTATGTTGCGTGATCCAGTCAATTCTGACATGCCATGGGCTGGGTTCCTTTTTGGGCAAACAATAGCCTCAATTTGGTACTGGTGTGCTGATCAGGTAAATGGAGCCTACATGCAACTCGTATAGTGAGTACTTTTGGAGCATTGCTACATGTAATGAGCATTTTTTTGTCTGTTATGCAAGGTTATTGTTCAAAGAGCCCTTTCTGCCAAAAGTTTATCACATGCACAGGGAGCTTGTCTGTTGGCTGGCTACATTAAAATCCTACCACTCTTCACCCTTGTGATGCCGGGAATGATTAGCCGTGTCCTGTCACCAGGTAAGGTGGTGGGGATTCACTCAAAGGAGGAGGGGTTAGGGTTAAGGTTAGCGTTTGGTGTTTGGGGGGGAGGGGGGTGGTTGGGTATGTTGCAATTGGAGCATTGGTGTGCATTGACCCCACTCCACTTTTGCAGCTGTGTGAGCACCATATTGAAGCCCTCCTCAAGGTAAACAGATGTGAGGACCAGCACTTAAAGCAAGCTTTAATTTTTTGGCATGTTCTTAAATTTAGAAGTTCAGCACAAAGATATTTGCCCTAATAAATAATATTGTGCTCTTAATCAACTGTCTATGGTTAAGATTGCATTAATTTGTTGTCTGGGCTGTTCACCCCTGTCCTCACAATCAAGGTTCCACAATTAGTGGGCTGACTTCTCCTCCTGTAAGGCATTGTTGGCACGAGGCACAGGAGTCAGCATCAGGTTCCCATGGATTTGAATTAGCACCTTTGCATTTGGAAGGCAAGTGGCCAGGATGGGGCATTTGTCTCAAGATGTTTGATATTAATAATTGCTGCCGCAGTGAGTAAGTCTAAAGCAAAACACAAGGGATTGTGGTCAAAGGTGCAAGGAATTGTGGTTATGTGCGAATGGAGGAATTAATATGCGTAGCATGATCATCAGAGCCTGGTGCTCTGTATTTCATTTCACTCCTTGTATCCTCAAACTATAGATAGTTTACTGTCATGCAACAGCAACAACAAAATTCGAAATCATTCAAATGAAAAAGGCCAAGAACTTGGAATGTTGTTGGAAACAAATCTTTGAACACCACTCCAAATCTTAGGTCTGTGCAGTACATCGTTTCTGAGTTATTCACACAATTTTGTATGCAGACTCCACTTGGTCCACCGATATGGCGGACTGTAATCAACTGAAAACATCTGGTGTTCACTTTGCGATGAAAGGGCTTACTTTTCACTGATGAGATGAAATGCATGTGTATCAACACATCTCCTAAAGTACTTTAAAGGCGCAAACTGCTGAGATTCACAGGGATGGACTGTTTTTTTCCAAGCAAATAGCTTTGTATCATGGTGTTGCGCAAGGTGACAACTGCTGTATTTTCGAATTTTGTAGGTCATCGTCAACCTCCTTTAGATAAAAATTCAGAAGACCTTGCGATTTTGATTTTAGAATTTGATGACGTCTCTGTGAAAACCATCTATTGTTTCTTTCTTCTTTTGAGTGGGGTCCAGAAGGAGGTCCATTTGGGGGTCTACGTTTTGTACCGTCCATGCTCAAGACCTATTAAAATCTCCCCTCACTTCCAGGCACGACCGTCCTTAAATTACCGCAAGCATAATTGAACGTCTCCCTTCCCCTCTGGAGCATTTCTACCATTTACTATCTATAATAGGTAAACTAGTAATAATTATTGTTAATTTATGTAATGTTTACATAATGCTCTTGTGTGGTCTTAGACCGTGTTGCTTGCAGTGTTCCAGAGAAATGCATGGAGATTTGTGGCAGTAAGGCTGGCTGCACCAACATTGCCTACCCAGAGCTTGTGCTCAAGCTTATGCCCACGGGTGAGTTGCGTGTATTTGGATATGTGAGGTTTTGCCAACTGATCAGTAAAGTATCAATTGAACTTGTCTAATACTAAGTGGGCCATTAATGGTATTGCTATCAACAGAGCTTATACATGCAATTGGGCGTTTTAGGTTATAAAATCAGAGCTTTTGTGGTGACTATTATAGACATGAGAGCTTAGTTTCTAATTTGCAAATTACATCTTAATCATACAACTACATTACCAATAAATAGAGGCACTTAATCCATAACTGCTAAAGGGCAAAATAATGCTTACGTATTTATGCTGCATCAAGCTTCAAGGTGCAACTTCTCTTTCATGCAGTAGAGTACTTTCTAGATGATAACAATTTGTCAAAAAATTTTTTCCTCCCACAGTCCATTTGGAGATGTATAAGACTTTTCTTAACTACACCACACAGACGTTCACCCAATTATTGGTTAATTCCGGCATGGTGCAGTTAAATCTGGTAGTGACTTCCCATCCTTTTGTTGGCTCATCTGTCTTTGTTCATTGCCTGTGTACCAACACCCTTGTCCGATCCAGTACATGATCTTAACCAGCACTAAGAACCAATGAAGTTTGAAAGGCGTGTACTTTCTTGTTTTGTGGAACCCAAGCTAAAAACTAAAGCGATGGGGAAGTCAGTATTCAGCCCCTCGTTGCTTCAGAATCCATATTATTGAGTTGCTATGGAAAGTAAATGGTGAAAGATGTTGACATTTCCAACATGGCAGAGTCTACTCTCACAAGTCACTTGAAAAGGAAGAAAGATGGAACACTTGCATCACAGGAGTTGTCATTGGCAAGCATTTCAAGTTTTTTTTGGCTGTCAATTTTCTTCAACGACCAGCCACTGTAAGTGAGCA
>NC_090876.1:3216992-3219492 GCF_036669935.1 Montipora foliosa
GGTGGCCATGTTGTTGTACAGAACAATGCTGTAAAATGTCTTTTGGGAATTTGACTCTTTTATTATGCAAAACTTCTGGGGTCATTTTCTATTGTTTTGTACACTAACATGGCCATCTCATCACGTGGATGAAAACCAAGAATAGTGCGTCTTTTAAAACTAGTGAAGCGTTCTCGAAATCAAATTCAAACCGGTCAGAATGCCCACTCCTGAGACGTTTTCGGACTTGCGCACAAAATTCCAACTATCGTCTTACTCGATGCTGTGGCTGTGTTTCAGAGCACAACGTGGAGTCAAAAATCAAGCGTTTTTACTCGTGGTTCTGTGGCTATGAAGCAGGGACCGAAGAAGCGAAGAAAGCTGCCCTCGAACAACACGAGCGTCTTGCTCAGATCACGTCCCTGGAAAGAGATCCTGTTGCAAAGATCTTCCTCAACGTCAATGTTGGCATCATCCTCATCATTGGTCTCATTCTCTTCATATATTTTTCTGTATAATTTCCCCGTAGATTGTTTGAAGACTTGGGAAAAGTGTCAGGGTTTTTTGTCGCTTCTTAGCATTTTAACATTGTAAAACAAAAGCAAATGCAATGCCCAGCGTTAGTCCGGAAAAATAGGTACCTTTACGAGTATGAGTTTTGACTGCTCGTTTTTAGCGAAAATACTTAGAAAATTTATAACCCGTACGATTAATCTTACTCTTTGTTAGCAGTTTAGGTTGCTCAGTTATTCTTATTGCTGGTAACTGAGCCTTTTTCGGATCAGAAAATTCCAAAACCGCTACCGTGTTGTTGACCTGTTTTGACACGACGACATTAGGGCCGTTTATACGAAATAAAAATAAGCCGCGGCTAACTCTGGCTGCGGCTTACGTAAGCCGCGAAAGGAACTATTTATACGAGTATAAACTCCTCGGCCAGGATAAGCCGCGGCTTGAGAAAGCCGTGAACGTAGATTTTGTAACATTTATACGGGGTGTTCGCGGCTTACGTAAGCCGCGGCCAGAGTTAGCCGCGGCTTATTTTCTCTCGTATAAACGGCCCTATTTTTGCAAAACCTCGTACTAAAATGACGACGGTATCACGTTTTTTCCGCCAAAATGACGCTGGTTTGCGCGCGCTCACTGTTGTTCTACGAGAAAATGTCGTACTCGTAGTCGTTCTCGTCCTAGAATCTAAAGCTCTCTAATAACCGAGCGTGGACTGTGTCTGTAAGGGATCTTTGTTGACGTCATTGTTTACATTTACAAGTCATCGTGCTATTTACCAATTGACTTCAAAAGGTAAAAGAACTCGTTAAACTTAGTGAAGGACGGTGCCCACTAATTCAAAGATATTTTTGCCCCAGTTTATGATTATGCAGGAAATGTAGATCTTAACAAGTGTTGTTGAAATCCAAAAAGAAAATTGGGGGTAACCACGCATTTTCCAAAGATAATTCATGAATAATATTTGTAAAATGCTTTAAGATACAAAGCAATGTATGGCGTTCTTTCTGAAATTGAAGCTTAATTATCTCACAAAAATGCATGGCTACCCCAGTTTTCTTTTTGGATACCAAGAGTACTTACTAATATCTCCTTTCTCCGGTTAGTTTTAAACTGCGCAAAAATATCCCTGTATTAGTAAAAGCATCACTGATATATAGGAAACCAGAGTATCTCAAGATGCGCAGAACGTGTGCGCAATAACAATAGTAAGCACCGTCCTTAAATCTCCAATTTTTGCCAATGGCAAAGGCACTAATGATGCCATTATACATTCCTTTGTAAAATTTCGAATTTTCAAAGCATCATTGCTCAGAGATCATCGGGTATCGTTCAAATTTTCAGCATTAGCTCATTATGCAATGCACTTTCTATACATTTAATACTTTAGACCTATTCTTTGCTGACTGATTAGAAAATGATAGCCTTGTGCTAATGAGACAAAACATGTGAACGAAGATTCCCCGACATACTGCATGGTTCGATTCGCGCTCGCCCGCGTGGCATTTTTTCTGTGTGGAATAGAAATGGGGCACAGCAAACCGTGTACTTCCCATAGAAGCCAAGGTCTTTGAGTTGGCTTTAACTAGGCTCGGATTTCCAGCCGTTGGCAGGTCGTTGTGTTGGCACAGCACTACTCCCCGAGTGGGGAGTTGCAAGAACAACGGACCCACTTGAGTCTAGTTTCGCGGATATATTTTTTTACCTGTTGGCTTGCTTTGCTTTTTCGTTGTTTATCATGTCATGTGTTGTCTTAATATTTACCCTTGGTTTGTGGAGTTGTATGTTGCAAATAATTTCAGTTGTAGCTGTTGCAAAACAGTGGAATTAAAAAGTAATGTTTCTGTTGAAATGTTAATTAACAAAAACTGGGGTTCTTTATCGTGGTAGAAACAGAAAGGTTACTATCAACTTTCTACTAACCAACACTTCACTACAATGTTGTCTAACTCTGATGACTGTCATCTTCACAGAGCGAAGGAAACTAAGAGTCGGGTTGACTTTTTGGCGAAAC
>NC_090876.1:3236992-3244492 GCF_036669935.1 Montipora foliosa
CGTTCTTTTTGTACCAAACGTCCGTCGAATTGTCGATGATATCTCAGACAAACTGTTCGCGACAAGACAAGTACTCTACTCAAGTTCCAGTAGAATATATAAGAATAGTGTACTTGCTATCGATCCGGAAAGCGGATGACAGACTCAGCCGGTTTTTCTTTGTTATCGCTTGTGATAAATCATTAAACAGGGGCCACTTTACCATAGCATTGTCAAACGTATTTTAGTATTTAAGGTAAATATAGGCATATATTTATCCCCTAAAAATCTTTCATCTGTTCGGATTGCCTAGCTGAAAGTTTAGTGATCCGAAAATTATAGGGATTAAAACTTACCTTTTCAAAAATTTCAGCCTGAAAAAAGACTCCCGAACATTCTAGGTGACCTTTTTAGGGCAAAAATCCGTTTAAAAGGGGCAATTATACCATTTTTCAGATGTTCGAAAATCCTAGGAGAGGCAGGCAAGCAAGAAATTTTACTACAAATGTTCCGAAAATTCTAGATCTCAAATCGTCTTCCGAACAGATATTTTCCGAAAATTGACGTTGGGTGCCCCTGATTAAAGAGTAAATATTTGCCCCAGAACTTTTTGTTCTTGTGCTTGTAAACAAATATGAGGGGTTTGTGTGCATGATTATTCATCCGAAGATTGAAGATTAGTTATCTTTAGCACTTGTGCATAAGCACGAGAAACATAGACAGACACATTAATTAAATCGTGGCTTTCTGTCTTAACAAAAGTGCTACTCCTCAATCATGGTCTTTGCGTATGTTGTTTGCGAATGTACTTGCGTCCAAGACTGGCCTTTAAGCTTTGATTGAAATATCAAATTGGTAGACCGGGGTGGAGCTTATTTATCATTTTTTCACTTAAGTCGAGTCAAAGGTGGGTGCTAATTTTATTCTTCTTTTTTCCTTTTTTTCTCATTTTTTCGTTTAGCCCTACTTGAGTGTACAAATAAGCTTGCTACGTGTTTCATATTCAGCATTTCGTTTTGTTTGTTATTTCCCTTAGTTAATTTAAGATTGGTCTGGTTTGCTATAAATAACTATAAATCACCGACTCCGCCCAGCCATTAGCCTGATCCCCAAGAAAACAATAAACACAATGAATTTGACTTAAAACAATAGGAACAGCAGGAGCGTAGCGTGAGATTTTGAAGGTGTACGCACACGAAGAATGTCTCGAGCGCCCAAAGAAGGAACGGCTGGGGACATGCTTCCCCAGAAAAAAATTAAGTTTGTTTTCTACGAATTCTTGGTAGATTTTGGTTCTAGACCCTTGAGTCCAAAATTCTGGATTCAACCATAGTTAATAGAGAGGAATGGGTTATGAAACCCGACAAATTTCTTTGTTGTAGGTTTTTGTTCTCTTTTTTGGCCTTGACCGTCTACAAAACACAATAGTTGGTTTCTCCGTACTGAGGAACTAACCAATAGAAACGAGTTGGTTTCGTAATTCATGCATAGTATATGAGTGCAAAACAAAAGGTTGTAAACGGTCGTGGCCTTTCCAACCTAAATCTTGGCATCTTTGTTTGCTCCTTTGATGTTTGCCAAGCTTCCAAACCAGTCCTCTCTAATTAACTATAATTCAACGTGTTGCATTCGTTAGGTCACCTCTTTCGATACTTTTCAAAAGCATCCAACAATGTTGGATCCGTTTGGCTAGGCGTCTCTGGGTTAATGATAATAATGGAAATACTCACATGGAGAGACACCAGTTTAACTGGAAATTTAAAAAAAACGTGGCCCGATTTTATAATTACTAAAACAAAATATAATGTCTCCATGGAATAAGGATTCCCAGATTTGAGCTGTACGCACGGGCGTACGTGTGTATATGGACGCTACGCCCCTGGAACTGCATATAAAATCAAATAATAACAAGTTTTTGAGATGCCCACGAACAATCCAAGCGGGAAACAATGTCAACAATACGAACACAACTTCAACACGGAATCAGTGTTCTGAGATGACCTGCGCGGTCATTTTAATTAATGTTCTTGTACGAGTAGACTAAGAAGAAGTTCAGCTAGATGTAAATATCATTACAAAGGCAGCACTTTCTCTTCAGTTATAGGACATTTAATTGTTGGTTAACCTAGGGTTTGAACGCTACGACTTTTCTTTTTATCCAGTGATGGCTGTTTCATGTACCCACTTGGGGAGATTTCCTGCTAGCTTAATTAGCTTCTGATCAATGTTCTACTTCATGAAGTTTAAACGAAAAATAGATTATTTACTTACGTTGGCCACATTCACGCCTGCCGCAAAGCTTGTGTCGTGATGTCACATGAAATTTTAAAGACGTGATTGTGTTATGAGAGGGTTGAATGCTTTACGCCTAAACTGGCCTCTTTTTCGCTGCTGTAATAGTATTAACTGGCAAGTCACGGCGTGGAAAACCTTTTTTAACCGAACGTGGAGCAAAGAAATCAAACGAAAATGCTTTTTTGATATAAGAGCTAGCTAAGATTAAGATTCTGACGTCCAAGGAGAGTATTATGAAATATATTTTGTCAATGTTCACTTCGCATACAAGTGTTTTGCCTGTCACTAATGTTCGGGGCTTCAGTCTTTGTGGCAGGGTAATAAATTTGCCTATAATATCATCAGTAAACCTATATTCTACACATAAACTGACTGAGTAACTTTTAGCTTATAACTTTTAAATCGTTTGCTCACGATAATTCTAAGCCATTGAGAGCCTCTTTTCGATGCTCACGTGTTTCAATCTCCAGCCTTCGTGATGTCACGTAAAAATCAAAAACGTGAACTACAGAGGCTCATCGTACGATGTGTTGATTGGCTCACTATTTTAGGCACCTTCATTGTAATATGCTTACTTAAAGGCAAAAACGTTTTGCCCCAATTAATATAGATGAGATCAGCATTAGCACACAAACACACTGCATGATGAAGTTTGACCATCGAATTAGTGTAAAAAATTGGCACACGCACGAAATGAGTTACGAAAAAGCCATGGACAAGGCCTTCAGTGAGATCTTTCAAAATCTCAAGGAACTTGAAAAAGATAGAAGGTTGCAAAGAAAGAAAGGAGATTTAGATTGGTCAAGAAGAAGAGGGAGTGCTCCAGCTAGGACTCTCACAGAAACAGCCGGCGCTGTCTTCAAGACACCAAAAGATGAACTTAGGAGACAACTGTCCTCTCCAGTATGTATCGAACGGATTTCGCCACAAGATCATTGCTCAAGAAGAGAACAGTCGACGCAACTGACAAGTTCATCGCGGACAATGCATTGGATTCTTGCGTGTTGTGAGGAGGACGACGATTAGAGAGGTACATGCTGTACATGTATTTAAAGTTCACGGGGCGGATACTAAATGTATATTGACACTGATTGCTTGGTCAAACAACGTATCGTCTTTAGGAGAACATATTCTTCGCGTGCTTTCATGTCGCACTGCAATGACATTGACAAAATAAGGAACCATGAAAGAGCTTGTTCGGATCAACTACAAAAAATGGTTTCACAAAATGAAAACTGGCAATGAACTTTGAGAAACTGACACAATGATGTTTACAATAGTTACGAAAGTGTTTTGTTTGTAAATACAAATATTTGTCTATCAATTATAAAAACTGTATGTTTAATTCAAATAAAATGCATTGGGCAATTAAAGTTAGTCTGACTGGACTTGCCACCGGCTTTTACGCATAAGAGTACCGTTAATTCAGTTTCTCCTGAAATAAAGTCACAAGTGTCCTCTCAGAAATTTTCCCTCAGGGTTAAAATCAGTATTTTATGAGATCAGGCAAAGATCACAGACCCATAAAAGATCAGATACATGCATAAAATCATGAGTCTTGATCACGAAAACCGCCCACACTCCAATGTTGCGTGACTCTGGGCTTCCGCGGTCACGAAAGGTTACCGACTTATCATTTAGCTAAGAAGTTTTAAGTTCTCTCAATTTAATTCCTCATAGTTAAAATTACGCGAGTTCGTAAAACAACGAGCTCTAGTTATTTTCCGCTCGAGTCTCTGCAGACTCGAGCAGCGGGAGACTTGCTGGCCATTGTCACAGAAATCGCAAATATTCCAAGGCCCAAATCTGTTTACTACTGTATTTAAACACATAGTAGCCGTATAAGTTTCACAGAAGTCTCGACGTGACCTGAACATGTCTTGAACGTGCAGTTATGTGTCGTTTTGTGTATAGGCAATTAGACATACTCTAAAAACAGCGAGGACATTCCACAGGACTTGAAGACATTACCGGCTTGAAGTATCAATGGAATCATTACGCCAAGTGTGGTTTCAGATAAATACAATAAAAATACGCTGTGGTTTGCATGCTTCCTTAATGATTAAAAAAAATCACACAAGTGTCAATCGTCCGTTTTACCGCAGCAGTACTGATCTCTTGTCATTGAGTTGGCTAAATGTGGCAGCCGGGCTCAGACCTGAAAAGTGTCTACACCTACCTGAGTTGCCCATTATGTAGCATGACCGACATTAATTGAAATCACTAATCGCGATTTTAGTTTAGTCTCCACCATGCACTTTCCGATTTCTTGGTCAAATTTGATGGCGAACATTCATCCGTTATTTAAAACGACATGACCATGACGATGACTTCACTTCAAAGTCAACAAAACGTATCTTGCCAAGAGTTTGTCAAATGCGAATTGGGGCAAATGTGCCATACTTCCGTTGTTCGAAAGTTGGAAAGCGCTAAATATCTACATCCAACAAATCCGGCACTATCCAAGGAGTGAGACATTTCAAAACCAATGAAGTCATCCACTACATGGTAAATTACTGATTTGTCCAGTGGATGGTGACTGACCACACCTGCAGATGTTGATGAGGACCACTAGAAAACTAGACAAGAAACTAGCCCTTTCATAATCATGCCTCCCGGCGGTAACCTCAATATCGGCTGCAAAAGCAGATCATGTATATGATGCAGGTTTTTTGAAGTTCCAATCATGAATGCCGAATTTGTTCTCATCGTTAACTAGGGCTAAGGTCCGTTAACGGTTTTACCAAAACAAAATGTTCTGTTTTACACATTGAAAGCGGAAAGGTTTGTCCCGAACTGATAAAGCAACCAATTATCTGAAGGCAGTTGATAAAAATTAATCATGTAAACAGTTTAAAAACAGTGAAAACGACACACCGCAGTGGTTACGAATTACTTACTAAGCAAGGCTCACGTCTTGGAGTAAATAAAAGTAACAAGAAAACAATTTACATGTAAAAAAACATTCTCTGGTTGATTGAAAAAACGTAAGCTTTCGGCTCCCAGACTAAAACCTTTAAAAAAAACTAAGATGTTAATGCGCGAGATGGAATATATACAAAATGGAAGTGTGAAAAAAAAAATTGTGAGAACGGTAAAAAGGAAATATGCGCTAATCATTGTTTTGGCAAAGGCTTGAAGTTATTGTCTGCCTGATCATAATGTTAGCGGTGTGCCAGGATGCCAAAGTTTTTCGAATTCGTAAGTTTCCTTTGTCAATTACTCTGGCATTCAGTTGAAATCAACTTTTAATGTGATTGTTACGCCAAGCGTGAACTGAAATTTTAGAGCCAGTTTTACATATTTTTACATTTCGAATTTGTTCCTAAACACCTTCCAGTCTCACCAACGTAGCTCCAGGAACAATCGGCGCAGGGGATTTTATACCCAACACTGGTTTGAAGTTAAATAGCAGGCCTAAACTTGGGGGAAGGGAATTCTTGTTGCAAGGTCTTGTGAGGTCTAGTAAGCCAGGCCATGGCGGTGGATGTATTTTCAATCAGATTGAAAAACATACCCACCAATTCTTCCGGGAAAGGAATAAGTTCCGGGGAAGGTTTTTTTCTTTTTTTAATACGTTGGAGATGACGGCAGGTGGAGTGCAAGGAGTGCAGGCAAGAAGTGCGTTCGTGACTTGATTAACTTCAGACGATTTCCCTTCCATTGTATTCTTTGATTGCACTCACGTGATAAGACGGCCATATGTTGATACCAAAACAATAGAAAAATGTAGCTTCAGTTTTGCATAATAATAGAGTCAAATTCCCATAAGACTTTTTCTCTATTGTTCTTTTCACCAACATGAACGCTGTGACGTCGTATGCAGTCAAAGAATTTGGTAGATTACAAGCACGGTTAAGGAGGAGAGACGCAGTACTTATTTTTTCACCATTTTTTTTTTCACACTTCCATTTTGTATATATTTCCATCTCGCGCATTTGCATCTTAGTTTTTAAAGAAAGCTGATGTATTTCAGCGAAAAAGACAAGAAAAGCCAAATGGCAAAATATTTTTTTTTATTACCAAGTCAAGTCGAAGACGTCTGGGTAAGCCCAGCATATATGATGATTACAAATAGTTCGAAATCGCAGAAAAATAGCTTCTATCATTCAACATTTTAAATTAATTTGTCTTACTATCGAAATTTTTTGAGTTAAACTCTTAAGCTGTGAATATCTGCGCTGGGCTGACTTGATTCTTTTTTGTGATGTTGAGCGTGGCGTCGGGTGTTTCATGTTCATTCTTCTCCATGTGTTAAAGGGTTTCAACTATTTTTATCATCTATTTCACCGCTTTTTAATTCTATCGAAGAAAACCTTTTGCATACCCAGGCCAAAAGGGATGAAAAGGTGTTTTGGTACATGTCAACGATATTTGCTGTCGTTGCAAAAACAAAAACAAAATAGGTCACTCGACATTCGAGAGGAGTGGATCGATGCTTATTATTCATTAATATACTTCTGTTATATGTTGCCGATATTACACTTGAAGAACAAAAGGTCATCTTAACTCACTAACACATAAAAGTAATGATAGCCATTTCCTTGGACCAAAGGAGCCTATTGTTTGAACTCTCATTTTCTACGGTCATTCCACTTATTACTTGCTCGAACCCGATGATTCAGCAAGATGCAGTTATTCAGATCTATCAGGACTTTCTTGTAAACAGTACCTTTCTTTAGTTGAAAATAAACAAAACATTTGAACGATAGCTTCTATCATTCAGCATTTTATGTGCTTCACGGCCAAGGTTTGCAAAAACATTATCCTTCCTTGTATTTGAACAATCATGCAGTTGAGTTTTACAATCGGAGCATGATATTGTCAAACGTTAAGACTGACTCAAGATTAGACCTGAATGACAGTTCCTTTCGTAAAATAACAACTCGGATATCTCTCCTACTAAGCTATTTGGAGGGTTTTTGCTCATCGTTCAAGCGTTTTTTTAAGCTCTGGACAAAAATTATCCTGGGAGCAGAAAACGTAGCCGGCATCTGGTATGCAAGAATATACGTGGCAACGAAGCATAAAATTCCATGATCATCAGGTCGCTGAGACGTCTAAAATGACCTTGAGCTAATTGTTTTCTTGTCGCAATAAAAACTGAGAGCGCCATTGTCCATTTACCATCACGAACTGCATGGCAGATTTGGGTCTGATAACATATGGTCTTCGTTCAGTTCATCAATTCAGGCATCCGTTTTTAATAGTCTTCATCTTCCTCAA
>NC_090876.1:3249492-3254492 GCF_036669935.1 Montipora foliosa
CTCTTATGTAAAACACTCATAATCCTTCCTCTCTACAAACTAAGTTTTATTCCATGACGGAAGTTTCAAATTTAATCTAATTTTGGGGGTGATATCAAGGCTTTAATATTTCACATTTTGAGAGAAAACACTAATAAACAGCAGTTTAGCGTTCAATTATTTAGATCCTATTTGATGTCTATCAACCCGATTAAAATGAAACGTAACATCCTATCAACATACCAACCACCGATTCAAAGCAACTCTTTTGTTTGAAGAATACAGCTTAAATATGTTTGTCTTTTTTTCTGGACGATGACTGAAGTGCCCTCTGATTTGTTATCTCCGTGCATCGTGTGAGGTGCTTAGTTTAATAGAATCTTAATAGAACACTTAACACTAACAAATGATAGATGAATTGCAAAGCCCGTAATTCGTATTAACAGTGATAAGGCAATAGCGAATAGACCTATTACCGCAATAAAAGGTGTCCAAAAGTGAAGTCTTTTTCTCAGAAATTAACCTGTCAGTTAAATGACAATTTTGTTGGTTCATTTATTGTGATGACCTTTGCACTCCCAATATAATATATGTGAAGTTCAAAGATCTTCCGATCAGCTCTCTGATGCCGTGATAGTTCAGTCAGTTGTAGAGCAATGCGCGGGGCACTTGTACGGTCGAGCGTCAGAGTATCGTTCAAACCAGGTTAACTTCGACGATGTTCGCACTGAAAAGTGACTCAAAAGTCAAACAATGAAATCAAATAGTAAGCTAAGTGATATTTTAAAGTCACAATGGTTTTTTATGAGAAAAAGAGCAAACAAGACTTCAGGGACACTTTCCTTTTGTACCCAAAATAGGATTTATCCGGTGGTAAATCAAATGGAACAGACTTTTCCACTGAAAAGCTCGTACCTGCACAACTGCACGTGAGAATTACTACTTATGAAGTAATGATCGAAAATCCGGCAGCCATGTTTGTTATTCTAAATGATTAGTATCCGGTCTCTTGAGAAAAAAAGAATAGGAAACACGCTTGTCCCGTCCCATGTTTTGATTGAGGAAATTTGTCCTTGGCCTCCTGTTCTCACGCATTCGCCCCACCCAGCCCCCTCACCGCCAACGACTATTCCCACAGTGCTTGAATTCAGCGGTTTCTGCCCACCTGCCTCCCTCTCTCTCCTTTCGTCGCCATCTTTGCTGGTGAGGTTGTTTGTCTTGCTTAACAATCTTCTTCCATCTGCATTGAAAAAAAAACACTTTTCCAAACTTTTCTTGCTTAATTTATGTAAAAGATTTAAGTATTCCGTCGTTACAATAATTACCTTAAAGTATTGATCCAAAGTTAACGGAATTTCTGTTGTTATTGCGGCAGGGGTATTTTGCAGAACTCCGAACGCCGAATGGTTAGCTTTCAATTTTGATAGTGCAGTGATAGGTCTACGCCCCGACTTCTAGAATTGTTAGCTTTTAGTTACTGTTGCATACATGTACAGTTATTATCGTCAAGTACCGTTGTTATAATTGTGTTAAGTAATATAGTCGTTCTTTCCTTGTAAATCTGTAGGCTTCCCTGAACAATGGGAAAATTTATCAAGTCTGGAAAAGTTGTGTTGGTTTTAAACGGTCGCTACGCAGGTAGAAAAGCGGTGATAGTGAAGAACTATGACGACGGGACCGCGGACAAGCAATATGGACACGCACTTGTCGCTGGAATCGCTCGTTATCCGCTTAAAGTTAAAAAAGGCATGAGCAAAAAGAAGTTGGCCAAACGATCCAGAATAAAGGCGTTTGTCAAAGTTTACAATTACAATCATCTAATGCCCACCAGGTAGTGTGCAGCTTAATTAATTAAATGTACATTGTAATTGATGTATATCTGAAGTGCAGGGTATAGACGAATGGGAAAAGTAATCCTTGCACTTAGCTGGAACAAACTAAGCAATAAATTTATTGTAACTTTTTTAAAAGACACTTGGAAAATCAGGTGGTCCCAATGGGATTTGAACTCTCGACCTCTGTGATGCCATTGCAATGATCTACCAACTTTTTATCAACTTGATGTGCAAACGTTGTTAATTGATACTGAGTTATGAAGCCACACAGATTGGAGAAGGTCAATTTGTGGCTAAGTTTTACTTCGTGTAGAAGACGCACATGACGTAACAAAAGCTTTAGGGGTCTTTAGGGATTTAGAATTCTGATTAGGTATTGTTTCACGATTTTTGTTCTATTGTTTTATGTCATGTGTGTCTTCTACACGAAGTAAAAGCCAAATTTGTGCGAGGATCACTTCTCTCATTTGTCTGCAACCTGCAGTTCGAATGTACATTCATTTCATTCATCTGGTCCTTCACGGGAACAAATGAGATCAGCAAATTGACCTGCTCCCAACTTTGTAGCTTCATAACTCATTTGATAGAGCATTACATTGGCATCACAGAGGCCATGGGTTTGAAACCTGTTGACACCACCTGAATTTTTTGGGTTTCACCAAGAAGGTTTCAATGTAATGTTTAAATTGTCCAGCTAAGTGCGAGAGTCACTTCTTTCATTCGTTTAACCCATTGACTACTCAAGTGCCCTGGGATGCCCCGGTTGACGACTAAAATTGTTTGGCATTAGACAGTAAAATCTTTCAAGTCTCACTTCCAGGAGTCAATGGGTTAACTGTATATTCTCATTTTGATTTGTTTGCATTTCAGCTTGCGTTTCATGCCGTCTTGCTAGCAGTGCTACACAAACACGAAACGAAGCGTCTGGCCTCCAGCCTCAGACGAAAACACTGCTTACTGCATACCTTTGTTCTGTGTACAGACATAGAGCTAAATGCTCTATTTTGTTCCTTACAGATAGGTTATTTATGAATAATATTGTTCCTAAAGAAATAGACTGCTTGGTCTTGTTTCTCGAATTATTGTGTTATAACCTGAATGTCAGACTACCGATTTAATCTTACAGATACTCTGTCGATGTTAACCTGGATAAGACAGTTATCAACAAGGAGGTATTTAAGGATCCAGCATCGAAACGAAAAGCAACAAAAGAAGCCAAGGCAAAGTTCGAAGAAAGGTAACAAAAAGTTGGAAATAATGTTCTCAGTATTTTATTGCAAGACCATGTTGGTTGCTTGCTTGCTCTGCTGGGCACTGTTCAAGGCATTGCTTGGAACTACTGTTTGCAGCAGGATCTTAGTAAGGGGAGCCTCCATTTGATTTTCTTATACTTGGCCTAGGAGTTAAACCTTCCCTGAGTAGATTTATTTATAAAATGCCAACCTTAGGAGATTCAGCACACCCGCTGTTGTAAAAGCCAGTCCAAAAAGAGCTGTCTCAGCGTCAAGGAAAATAATTTTTATGATACTTTTTGTGGGAAAAAGCTGTTCCCAAAAGTATATTCATTCTGGAAAGGGTTGACTAAAGAAAGTAGTGGAGATAGAAGCTCCCCTTGACAAGCTCCTGTTTGAGGCAATTTTGCACCAGTTACCATGACAAAAATTGTGTCGTTTTAGTCATGTCAATGGCGGTATTTACAGTGTATACTAGAGGATGTGTAAGATGTCTCAGATGTCTTAGACAACTAGTTTAAATATGGAAAATAAGGTGGACGCGTTAAACATCAGATGAATTAAACATCTAAAGTTAAGTGCGTCTTAACGACACATTTAACAGACTTCTTAGTAGTTTCAGACCTTTAAGCCATCTAGTATAAAGATGAGACACACTAAACTGGGACGCACAAAGCAATGAAGTGCACACAGTCTCTTCGGTGATTAAATCTCAGTATCTTTTGAAGAAAATTGTGAATTTGATTTCTAGCCATCGCAGTTAAGTGCGTCCCGTATTTATATTAGTCGCACTTGCAGCCAGACGTTTAATGCGTCTGGACGTCTTAGACGTCCTCTGGCATAAATATGGCCAATGACATCTTTTCAACAGTTGCACATAACATGACAAAATAGCAAGAGTTGCAAGGGGTTTTGCCTGGGCTGAGCTGTGAAACTGAAGAAATCACACAGAAGTCATTACATACCAATATGTCTTCCCCTTAATAACCTTATGACTACTAGGTATATATAGTTTACGTCATAGAAAGTGCAGCGTACAAGGTTTTATTCACTCGTTGTTTGTGTCAAAAACCCGAACGAGCGAGTGAGGGTTTTTGACACAAACAACGAGTGAATAAAACCCCCGTACAAAGCACTTTCTATGTCGTGAACTGTTTGTTTGTTTGTTTGTTTTTTCAGGTACAAGTCTGGCAAGAACAGGTGGTTTTTCCAGAAACTGAGGTTCTGAACAGCAAACTTGTAAAATAATAAAATTGAGATTGCAATATGGAGTCTTTTGCGTCACTTTGTTCCCTCTCTTACTGCCTACTAACATTTCAAAGTCAGGGCTCTGAATATTATTGCCAAAGTTTGTTCAGATTATTCTCCTTCAAAGTTGGCTGTTATAACTGGCTGAATGTGGTGTAATGCTGAAAAACCATAAAATCGTGAAAAATCATCCCGGGTTATAGCTAATCCTGCATCCAAATTCCATCTTGAATCAAGGGCTGTGGAGTGCATTTGAAAGAAGTGAGGGTGGGGGGGGGGGTGGAGGGCTAGGGCTTGGTATATGTATGAGAGTAGTGTAAATTACTAAGTCTCTGTTAAAGCTGAAAACAACACCGTAAGGAAAATTGGGGGGGGGATATAGGTCCCCCCAGCCCCTCCCTCTCCACGGCCCCTGTGGATCCAAATATCTCTTGATACTTGACAGTGGTATTTCATCCAACTGAATGGCAGACCCTTCATCAACCCATCCCTTGACCAATGGTCGATTCAAATTAAGCCAAACAGAAGTTTTCTGTCCCAATAACTTCAAAACAATCAGTATTTTTGGCTCTAAAGTTCATGACTGGTATATAGAGGTTCAGTGGTATGGAATTTTGTTAACCATCATGTCAAAAACGTAGGTAGTATTGACCTAAAAAAAACTTTGTAGACCATTCATGAGAAATGAACTCTTCAGGAGCTTTCC
>NC_090876.1:3256992-3264492 GCF_036669935.1 Montipora foliosa
GAACCAGGAGGCCATCTTGACATTGCCTGATGGCTGGAATTCCTTCCTAACTGGAACGGCCATTCCATTATCCCGTAGTTGAAGGGGTCCTGTTCTCCCAACTTGGATCTCTTCACAGATGCGCCTCAGTATGCCTTGGAAATACGGTATTATGGGTAACTGGATTTCTCAACCCTGGCTCACAATACTCCAAGACTGCTCTATTCAGTGGAAGGAGCTTTACCCCATCACTCTGGCTTGCCTTGTATGGGGATCTCAATTTTTAGGAAAGAAAGTTCTCTTTCACGGTGATAGTCACGCTGTCATAGATATTTGAGCTGCCAGTTCATCCTGCTACCCCCTGATCATGCACCTTCAAGGCTGTGCTCTAAGGAAAATTTCGGGGAGCCCTTCGGGCTCCCAATCATTTCAGCTGGGGTGCCCAGCTCTCCAAGTTGGTTGCCTGAATTAATTAATTATTTATTTAATTAATTATCTGAGATCAACAATGCAGCAAGATCTTCGTCCATCTCTCCCTCAAAAAAACATTGCTGCTACTGCTCTGATGATGGTAGAACTCGCTAGTGCAAGAAAAACCCGCAACCCGTCAAATTTTTCACGCCATACTTGAGAAAGATGAGAAAAGTGGCAATGCCACCGATGTTTTTTTAGGTTTAAAAGTGAAAAAGTAAAGATTGCAGCAGGTTTATGTAAAAAGGTTTGGGTCTAATAGAGGTAAACCTTTTTACTGGTTAGTTGGGTTGAAAATAAATTTTCTAAACGTGAATCAATGCCGCTTGATTCCTATGGAGATTTTGTGAAAACTGCCGTGAAACAATGAAACCACCGCGCCCCAAAAGCTATCATTTTTTTCTCTTAGCAAGTCATCTTGATCTGGACGAAAATCATCGCTACAGGACAGAACTAAAGTATTTTTTCCTTACATTATCAGTAAAATGTTTATTGGACTGAGCTTTTTGTTCGGTCGAAGCGCCAGTCACAGCGTTATTTGTTTAGGGCACGGAATGATTTGTCACGAACCAAAGACAACGCCAGGATTGGTCTTTTTTTATTTCGTTATTTCATATACCGGGGAAAAACAACCATAACCTAAATATATTTTAGTCAAGCAGGCGCAGCCGCGAAATATCGTAAAAATATTAAATTTGCATAAACTGCGAGTCTCGGGTTCATACAGAAGTAAATTGCACCGCTTCGCCAGCTGCGCTTTACCGCTGTCAGAGCAGAAGTAACAGCTCTTTTTTTAAAACTATAACCAAGAAATTCCAAACTCCACGTTCCAAATTTAATTAATGCTACTTTTTGAGGAGGAATTGAAATTCGTGCGGCCGCTGGCCGCCAGGTGCAAAGTCATGGGTTATGTTACATGTGAAATCATGTGGAACGGCCTTTGAAACGATTGTTTTGAACGAAGATGAAACATTTTTTGAGACGTTTCGTAAACTGTAACCACCAGCATATTAAAATTTTTAGCTGCCTTATCTGCAAGAAATACAATAAGCCAGAGTGCCCGGCCGGGCGACCACATAATTTTTTTCATTCGCCCGGAGCCAAATGTTAGTCACCTCAGGCGACCGGGCGCCGTTAGAGCACAGCCTTGACCTTGTTTGCTCCATATTCTTTATTGTCACTTCCAATCACTTTACAGTTTTCTTTTCTCACGTTACTGGCACAGATAACTCCATTGCTGATTCTTTGTTCCGTTTGGAGATGTCATGGTTCTACCAGTTTGCCCCGGCAGTTTGCCCCCCAAACCTATCCCCAAATCAGTGGGATCCCTCTGACACAGGGTTTGAGCTTCCTCCAGTCTCAGTCTATAGCTGATTCCACACATTGCTACTGGCCTTCACCATTACATTAACTTCCCTGTCTGCTAGTACACACCTGACTTCTTTGCTTACCTTGCCAACCAGATTAATTTCAAAACCATCAAGCTCTGCATAGCAGCACTTTGCTACGCCCACATTGAAAACAGCCCCCCCAAACCCTTTCAAGGAAGTCTCTGTCCTTCATCTTCTTCTTTGGGAAATCAAGCATACCACAGGAACACCATCACAACAACGCCTTTCCAGCCAAGTCAAGGTTAAGTTGGCTGGTGCTTGTGACGTCATTCCCCCAGATAAACAGTACTGATCCTGTCGTTTGCCTTTGCGTTAGCCTTCTATGGATTCCTATGATCCAGCCACTTTACCTCTCTAACTACAACACATTTCAACCACCTGATGCATCTCTCCTCTAATGATGTCTCCTTCATCACTGATCGGTCCATCAGGCCAGGGCTTAAAGTCCTCCAAAACTATTCCATACCACCAGGAATGCTCCCTCTTGCTCATTCCTTCTTACCACTCAGTATGCATTGTACGCATTATGTCCCCATTAACCCTTTGACGTCCAAACCAGCCAGACTTAGTATTTTACTCTGTCTATCGCCAGAGTATTTTACTCTGTCTATCGCCAGACGATTTTACTCGTCAATGGGGAACCCCTGGGAGTCAATGGGTTAAATATCTTCAGAATCGCCACATAACAGGTCCCTCTCTGCTTTACATCTTCAACTCAGGCCCATACCTTACTAGGGCTAAAGCTACAGTCATTTTCCTCAGGTGCCTTGATATTCCCACAGAGCTGTATGCTTACAACAGTTTTAGCATTGGGGCCGCAATCACTGCTGCAGAGGCCGGTCTACCACCTTGTTCAGATATTAGGAAGATGGTCAAGTGACTGCTTCACTCTTTACATCTGCACCCCTCCATCAGTTCCCCAGAGGGTGCTTCTGTTGCTGGCCACAGCATGCCTTTCTGGACAAGGGATTTGGAATGTGAATCAGACAACCTATCACACACATCTCAGTCAATATTCATTTTTTCCTTATACACCTGTAGGTTGCAATCCCATGTCACTGTGGCTGCCATCAAAGACTACTGATGGGATCTATGATTGCAGCAGAAATCAGACAAGCAATTTTAGAAGAGGTTGGGCTTACTTGCTGTGCTGGTGTTGCAAACAATAAATTGCTCGCAAAACTTGTTGGTGGGTGGAAGAAACCAAATATGCAGACAACAATGCTCCCTGAAGATGCGGAAAGCTTTATGTTTACACTTAAAGCAAAAGATATTCCAGGTATAGTTCTCAGAAATGAGAGAGATATTGACACATAGACATCCAGTATGGATGGGGCTTATTAACCCATTGACCCCAGGGAATGAGACTTAAAAGATTTTACTCTGTCAAATGCCAGATGATTTTGCTTGTCACCTGGGGGCATCCTAGGGTGTTTGAGGTGTCAAGGGGTTAAGCAGTCAAAAACTCTGTCCCCTCCATTAACAAGGATTTCCAGGGAAACTGTCAACAAAACTATTGTTCGATGAAGCCGAAATTTACCAGATCCTTTTTGTTTCTATTTGTCTGGTTAGACAATGTAATACTTCCCTTTTTTATTGAACTGGCATTTAGTTTAAATGTTTCTACTTTTAAAATGTCAGTATTTAAAGTTTGAAGCTTTTGGGTTTGGAGAAGTAGTAGTTAAAATGTAAAAAATGAGTGAAGGCTGCAACAATTTGGCTGTAATTTACAAATTATATTATTGTGGTTGAGGTGCATTGATCACAACCATAGACAAAATAATGTTGGTTTTCCAAGTTGGGTATTTTTGTCTGAAAAATCGACATGGGAATCCGCCTTCTCACCAATGACAATTCTTCAGAGGTAAACTGTGATCCCCACTTAATCTTACAGGTATTGGGCATAGTGCAACAAAAAAGTTGCGGGCGATAAATGTTACATCTGTTGCTGATCTACTTTCCTGTCCCCGCCAAGTGCTAGAGAAGGAATTTGGCAACTTGCAATCAACCCTGATGATTAAATTATGCAGTGGCATTGATGACAGCCCAGTTACGCCATCTGGTGAATTCAAGTCCATAACTGACGAGGATTCGTTCAAAAGGTGTTCAACTCTTGAAGATGCCAGAAAACGACTTTCTAACCTTGTGGAAGGGTTACTCCTAAGAGTTTCAAGTGACTGTGGTGTACCTGAAACTGTAAAAGTCACAGTCCGACGACAGGCAGAGAAATCTCATAAAAGGGAGAGTCGTCAGTGTAGATTGCCAAACATGTGCTTTGACAATCAAATCAAGGCCAGAGAAACTCTTCTAATGACCTGCCTGCAATTGTTTAATAAGCTGGTTGATGTGAAGAGACCATTCCACTTGACTTTGTTGGGTGTTTCATTATCAAACTTTCAAAAATCCCCTTCTGCAAAATCCAAGAACATCTCTGATTTTTTTCAGTTGTCCGTTTCTGACAAGAATGAGTCTGTCATCAGCAGTCCATCTAAAAATACTTCTAGTGAAGTGGTAGAATTGTACCATTCCAATGAGAGTAAAAACAAAACTTACCTCTTTGAACGTAGCGATCAGATTTTAGAACACGTTCCTAAGAAAACTCAAGCTACAGCCGTGGTGGAAGAAAGTAAGCCATTTGTTTGTCCTAAAGGTATAGATACTGCAGTTTTTGTTGAACTTCCTCTTGATGTGCAGAAGGAGTTGGAGACACAGTGGCAGCAAAGTGCAAGAATTCAAGTTAAAAAGGCAGTACCGGTAACTTCAAAGGCAAAGAAGTGTTCTGGAATCCAAAAGTATTTTGTGAATGAGCAAAAGTAACAGACTTCCTCCAAGTGAAGCTTTCAATTGTTTAACAGATTTTTCATATTGTATCCTTGTGTGCCTTGGCCATGCCCCTCAGCTGAACTTTGCAGCACATGGCTCATACTTTTTTCGTTGAGATTCTTTTCATGCTTCCTTTTCTTTCATGGGCCAACAAGGATGATTTCCCTCTTCTGTAATTTAACCATTTGAGTTATTACACTTGTTGGATTTAAAGAAAAACGTATGGAATGATATTGATCGCACTTTTATGCAGATTAACGTGAAAGGCATTGTAGAATATTACAGTATTATTCAAAACTTTCAATGCCATTTTCATGTATATATTTCTTTTCAAATTCTGCACTCTGTGTATTCTTTTTGCACCATTTCATTCTGGTGTGACAATTAATAATATTACTTTATCATGAATCAAATGAAATATTATGGTCACAGCAGTATAATGATTTCAATAACTGCTTCATCAGGAAAATTTAAAATCAGACTTTGCCTAGTATTGTTAAAAACTGTTAAATCTTTTTGGAAGTTTAAAAATTTTAATAACATATGGAGGGAAGTTTGCTTTTTAAAGTGGTACCATGATCAAAAAATCACTTCCTTTTTTTCTTCAGATTTTGATTTCAACTATATCTGCAAATTCAAAAAATGCATATGAACAAACATCAAGATCTCTTGAACTTGATAGGTGACTGCTTTGTCTAACAAACAGTTTGTGGTTATTGAGAATGCAAAATCTTCCAGCTGTTTACTGAACTGTAGTGTACGACAGGAAACTGTTCTTGGGCCCATCCTGTATCTGTTGTAGACTGCCCCTTTGGGTGATATAATGCGTCATCATGGTAACTTATATCATGTGTATGCTGACGACACACAGATTTACCTGACGTTTAAGATATCTGTGTTGGGAGATATGGAATTGCCCTGTGGACGAGTTGAGGCCTGTGTGCATGATATCTTAACAACTTGAGGATGAATAATGAATAAACCGCGTACCGGTGGCTCAGTTGGTTAAGCACCGGGCTGTCACGTCTACATCTGCAAATGGTTAGACTCTCTAGTCTACTCAGATAAGGATGATAAGCCGGAGGTCCCTTCTCACAACCCTTCGATGTTCATAATCCTGTGGGATGTAAAATAACCCGCGCAATTGTCGCAAAGAGTAGGGCATGTAGTTCCCCGATGTTGTGGTCTGTCTTCTGTGGTATATCATGGTTGGGAGGGTAAAAAGGGCGCACTTAATTTGGAGCCTCACTCTGTTGTGCGACCCCCACCACAGCCTGTTTCTCTGTTGTGGTGAAAGTGATTAAATAAATAAATAAGACAGAGCTTCTGATTCTGCACTCAAGATATCGTCCACGTCTATTGTTGGAATTTGTAACTGTCATACACCTGCCAGTTTCCTCAACGCCATCTGCGCAGAACATCAGGGTTATGTTTGATAGTACAATGAACTTTGAGAATCATATAAGTGAAATATGCAAGTCAGCCTTTTTTTCACATTAGGAACATTTCCTGAATCTACCAGAACCCTTGTTAATGCATTTGTTACGTCTCGAATCGACAGCTGTAATTCCTTATTACCTATATGGCCTGCCTAGATACTTAATTCACCGCTTCAGCTGCAAGGCATACCCATGTCACGCAAGGCTGATCATATTACACCTGTGCTTATAGAATTGCTTCCAGTAGAACACCTCAATTTCAAGATTTTGTTTACATACAAGATTGTTAATGGTCTAGCACCAATAAACCTAACTGAGTTGCTTGTACCATATGTTCCAAGGAGAGATCTTAGATCTGCCAATAAGTTGCTTTTTTGCCAGCCATCATGTAGTACCAAATCTTATGGGTCCAGAGCATTCTCAGTTAGCACTCCTTGTATGTGGAACAAATTACCTATGGACATCACTGTAGTCCTAGTTTTGCAATTTTTAAGCAGAAACTCAAGACACATCTTTTTAAATTAGCATAATATACATTTTTTATGTTATTTATATTTTCATATTTAGGTGTTAATTAGGTATAACCTCCATCCCAAACATCAGCACTGCACTGATGAGGCCCAGAAGGCCGAAACAGTACTGTCTGCAGTTATGTATATATATATTTGAATGAAGATTGGCTTACCAACTTGGAAGAAGGATCAAAAGGATACTTCACGCTTACCCTCGAAAATTGTAGTAGTTTGTTTGAAAAGAACAAACAGCGAACTTCTTGGGTGGTCAAACACTTTATTAGACATTATTATTATTATTCTGAATGTATTTAACGCAAAAATTTCAAACTGGGTAAATTGCAAATAATGTTAACTTTTTCTATTTGCCTTAAGAACCCTTGTGGTTGGTTAAAACTTTTAGCACAAAATGAACACACATTTTAACAGATCAACAATTTTATTTCTGCCTATTTTTATATTCCTCTGCACTTCTTAACATGGATCCATTTCAACGAATTTTTCAACCACGTCTATTTTTACCAGAAAAGTACAATAGTATATTCCTGGATCGAAAGGAACAAGAAAGCTAGCAAAGGCCTCTGCAACTCGCTCACAAATCCATATTGCCACCTAATGAAAAAAAATATACACTGGTTTCTATTTCTTCATTGGCCTGAATTTCTGAATGACAATACCTGACAGATTTTTCTTTCAATGCATATTTCAACTACCTCTGCGATTGATTTCAAAACCGATGTCACACGAACAAATCTTACTAAACAGATATGGAACCTTTGCACGCTTAAAATATCTTGTACGATCTCATGCTTCCGTATTGTAAAAATGTTTTGTGCTGTATCAGTTTTCTCCGCCGAGTTCATCACCTCTCTGGTCGTCATCCCC
>NC_090876.1:3269492-3289492 GCF_036669935.1 Montipora foliosa
TCAGACAGTCCAGGTCGCTCGTGTCCTGCACTCAAGTGACACGAACAACCTGGACCGTCCAAGAATCAGGCTAGGGTTGGTGTTGAAGGTGAGGCTCTGCAAGGTTAAGCACAGGAAATACTAAATACTGTTATTGACCTCCATCTTTTATGTGCATTGAGCTATCTTAATAAGTGGAAGTTCCGTCTGTCATTAAGATCTTCAAAGTGGGGCAAATGACACTACATGATGGAGCATAAATATCAGTGACACCTTCCAGTAGGGTTAGGCTACACCAACCCCAAAGTGCTTTTTGATTTATCAATTTTCCACACTTTGCTTGAGAATTTCTACTTCAAAGACTTGACCCTTTGCTTACTACACTGTTGACAGCGATCAACATCTTTACCCAAGTCAAAGAATTCAAAGAACAGAGGGTTTATTAAGAGCAAGTCACAAGGCAAACTTGTTGACGGTAGACACTCCTTTGCTGAGCTGTTTTCATCTTCTTCACTTACAGTCATCTAAGAATGGACACGATAGAAAAACATGTTCTTTGAAGTTTGAGTTTGGCAGCTGTTAAGAAAACTTTTGTGCACGATAGTTTGAAAGTATTTGAAGCATACATTATTATATCAGGGTCAATTTCTTAGAAAATCTTTGATATCCAGTCTTGCTGCCATTCTGGGTAAACTTCCAATGATTGAAGACAAAACTTGTCACGTTTGCAGTCAATTAGGGCATGTTTTCCTGTCACGTGTCCACAATTAGAGGAAAACAGTGGTAATAATTTTATTAGATCAAAAACCTTAAAATTGCCCAGCTACCATATGATGATGATGATGATGTCACGAACAAAATCTGAATCACAAAAAGTTCTTTATGCAGATTCACCGCATATAGAGTAATGAGATTCTCACTGTTACAAACAGGGACAGCGGTCAACCCTTTCAGATGAAAAAAAGGCATACTATACATAACAGGTAATACAAATCTCATTTCATAGCTGATTTATTGGCATCTAATGCACCACAACGGGCCATTCCATTTCATAGACAAAACCCCTATACTCCTACATGTAGTATTAAGGGTGTGACCGTGTCTCTAAGGGTAAGGAAGATCAAAGGGCTGACATATTCCCCCCCCCCCCCTCCCACCCTTCGGAAAAAGCATGACAAAACCGATTGGGTTACCCCCTCCCCCTGGATTTCCAAGCCCCTCAATTGGGGGGTGGGGGTGTGCATAATAAATGGAATGGCCCAACCTTCAACCCTAATCATCTCAGTTTAAGCACTGACAAACAATGTTTTACTCAAAATGAAACAAGCTAATGTGGTATAGTTGAGATGATTGTCTCAAACCTCAGTACATGTATCTTTAGGCTTGGCTTTGGAAGTTTGATTTATGGAAGCCATTCCCTGCTAGCAGAGGTCTTTTTTCGTTTGCATTCACTGGGCTGACAAATACAGGAAATGAGACCTCTGCTATGGGTCAAAACTCACTTTGATCCAAGCACCGCCCACAACCTTGGACAGCACTCTTTAAAACTGCATGCCCCAACATGTGTTCTGTTTGCTGCCTTTGACTTGAGCCCACTGTTTCCCATGCAATCCTTTACAGAAATTGTGCTCTTGCTAAATAGTCTGTCTTTAGACACCGTAAAATCCGTAAGTGGCCACTGGGCATTAAAAGGTTAATGAGGTAGAGTGAATCTAAATGCTGTTAAGTGAGCCTAACGGTCGCTAAGTTACCACCACGCACGCTCAACACAGTGAATTTCGACCCATGGCAGAGGTCTCTGTTCCCCATACTTGTCAGCCCAGCGAATGCAAAAGAACAGAGACCTCTGCTAGCAGGGAATAAAAGCCAAAGCACAGTTTTAGAAATTGGCCCTTCAGGTGAGATTCCAGTAGAATTATGAAAATAGCAGAAAGTGGGGAAAAGCAATAACATTAAATTGTGGCTCCACAGATTTTACAAAGTGTCACAAAAATTCACAAATAAACCCAGGACGGAATAAAAAATCAACATATTTAACTGAAGGGTCACATTCGCTTCCAGGAAATGTCCAAATCAACAGTGACGTAACCTTGATTTGTCAATAGAGGTTTTGCACGGCAGCCATGTTGCATGGCAGGAACAATAGATTCTTTTTCCCATGGGAGCAAATGTTCTTTCTAATGCAAAACATTTTCATTGTTCCTGCCATGCAAAACCTCTATTGAAGAACATCTTTGAATTTTCTACTCATGGAGCCGAATTTGATTGGCTTCTTCCAACATACCCTTTAGGACTAATATTCTATTGCAATTTATTAATTAATCTGATAAACATTAAGTTGTAGCCTACAGTTTTTGAAAAAAGACTCTTTAGCCAACGGTGACAATGAACACTGTTTCCAGAGAAGCCTTGTACAGTAGAAAATGTTCAAGTTTTCAGTCTTAAAACTAATAATTACAGCTTACTAAAAATTTCGCAACAGCTCTTGCTCAATCTCCTCCTTGTTCGTCCTGTTCATCGGCTTCTTGCTTCCAAAGCGTTAGATTATCTCGTAGCAGTTGCAATATCAAAGTGCTATCCTTGTAAGAGGACTCTTCCGTATTCTCGTTCTGTTCATGATCAATCATCTTTGCCATAGCCTTGTTAAAGGCACCCTCCGCCAGCTGGCATGCTTTGTCTGGGTCCCTTTCGATCTCATAGTAGAAAACAGAGAAGTTGAGAGCCAAACCCAGCCGAATCGGGTGTGTTTCTGCCAATTTGTCAGCCTTCTCTGTGGCTTTCTCGTAAGCTTCCTTCGAATTTTCTACTTTATCTTTATCGTCTGACTTAATCTCGACAAGATAGCGGAAGTAATCCCCCTGCATTTTCAAATAGAACACTTCGGATTCAGGTTTTTCCGCTAATTCCAGGAGTTTCGTCTTTATCAGGTCCAGGACTTCTTCGCACTTTTTCTCCAACTCGTTTTCGACATCTAGGCGATAGTTCTGAGCCAAACGCTTTTTATTTTCATCTTTTGCTTTCTCCTCTAGACTGTTGATAATTCGCCAGGCAGATCTTCTCGCACCGACTACATTCTTGTAAGCCACCGATAACAGATTTCTTTCCTCATCTGTAAGGTCCTCTTCGGTGTTTTCCACGACGTATTTCATCTCTTCAACCATGTCATCATAACGCTCAGCTTGTTCCGCTAACTTAGCGAGATCAACCTTCTGTTCTTTCCAAGCCATGACCCGCGTGAAGACGTAAATTTCCAAACTTTTACTACCTTCAACTCCCCTGATGAACGCTTATTTGAACGGACGGGAGCTGTCTTGATCACGTGGGAAAATCTGAACAAAATCTACCAATCACAGTAGTGAATAAAATCCGGGATTGTTTGGTGACATACACCCATCCCCCCGAAAAAAAGCGGGGGGAGGGTACGGCTACACGTACCTGTAACTTAGAGGAGCGGTTACTAGTATTAAACATGGCTGTTCGAAGTAAATATGCCGACCTACCGGGCATTGTAAGTTCTTTGTTGGCGTCATTTTGACTTTCTTTTGGTTTTCAATCACTGTTCAATCAAACCCAATCTTATTTAGTGGGGTACATTTCAAATCAGGGAAAACCCTCTAAGTTTTGAAGCGAAATATAACGTATTATTTCGACTGTCTTTCATTTCTCAAGTTTCAATTAGATAACTGCGAGAGTTTTCCCTGTATTTTTTAGGACAATGAATCAGATGTATTCGAGACTCCTGATGTTGTCGACAAAGGAGGAAATAGTGGTGATCCATCGGTAGGTGTAAAAACCGATATTGTGTTTCTTTTCGCCTTCATTGGTTAGATTACAGCGTTAAAGTACAGTTTAAACAATTTGAGTATCCTAAAGGGGTGGACTGAACTCTTCATTCTTATGCTTTTTTTACTCTCAAACTGTTCGTGGATTCTTCAGATCTGAAGATTGTATGGGGAGGCATAGATCACTTCACTTGAATTTTTTCTTAGCGAATATAATGAACTATGGTAAAATAAAATTAATGTATTCACACCACGTCTCAGTACCCCTCTACAGCATGAAATTTGTGAAATATGAACTATTATTTTTTCCACTATGTAGTGGTTGTGATCCTTATTTAGTTTTGTCATGGTCGAACTATGTCGCACTTGACCAGTATCCGCAAGACTGAAATGAAAAATTCCTCTTTGGAGCTTCCAAGATTTGAATGGAATCTTGAAGATTTTTCCCAAGTTGGTACGAAAAATGCATAATACTTGTAACTGAACAATAATTCATCAATTGCATGATGTAGTTTTCACTTTTCAAACACCATTTATTTTATGATAAAAGGGAAGTTCATAGCTAACTATTTGCTATATATCAAGGAAAGATCCACAGGAAATTCAAAATCTCGAGAGCAAAGTTCAAAGCTGGCACGCAGATTTGAATACTCAGTTCAAATTTGACGTAGCTTGACTGAAACAGTGGTTTCTGCATTACTTATCAGGTTTAGTTTGCAAAGTAGTTTTTTCTTGATCATTGTTCATTTAAGGTACAAAACGGAGATGAAAATGTACATTTGTTAAAGATTGACACCAATGAAGCATTTGATAAATTTAATGGAAAGTATTTAGATACAGCAGATGTTGGTGAGTATTTATGAAAATGATGTTTGTAATCTTTTGCAATCTGAGATACACTTGTTTTTCCCATTTATGCCGTGAATTGAAGTGAATTAAAACTATGCTGCAACTTAGATTGGCACCCCTATTGGTGATCAGAGTTACGTATTTTGGCCAGATATTAGCAGGTTTCACAGTACTCCTGGAATTCCTGGATAACTTGTTCTAAGACGTGTCCTGGAAAACTCCTTGAAAATTCAATAATTATTCTGGCTTCAACTCCTGGAAAACTCTTTAAATTTATTTTTTATTTAATATTAGTTGTAGTGCAAAAAAATTTTTTTTGAATGCAGATTGCAGATTGTAAATAAAAAAGCTGGGGAACTGAGAGGGTTGTCCAATACTCCGACATAATGAGATTCATGGCATGTCACAATAGACATCACAAAGTGTCCCCCAACCTTAATCCTCAAAAAAATAGTAACACTTTTGCAAGACTTAAAGAGCGGGACACTTTGTGACACCTTGTGACACTTTGTGATGTCTGTTGTGACGTACCAGGAATCTCATTATGTCGGAGTATTGGACATGTATGGGAACTGATGATGAATTAAGAAGAAACGAAATTCATCAAGTTTGATATCTTGGATTTGTTTTGTTTATACCCTGGATAACTCCTGGAAAGCTCCTGGAATTTTATAATCCCCTGGTAGTACAGACCCTGTATTATCCATACATAAAGGGGTTTAAATTATATTTTCTAATCTTTGAAGGCTTGTGCCATTGTTTTGAAATGATCAACTAAGTGTTTTTGATGATCTTCTTTTATCTGTAAACAAATAACACAACAGCCATTATACCCGTGAGATTGGCAAGATCCAAGGATTCAAATACATATTTGGTTGTTTATCAGATTTCTCTGGAAGATCTGGTCCAAAGCGATTGAAAGGTTATGTTACTAAAACTGAGTATGAAATGTTAGAGGAAGGCACGACTAAGGAAACACCACAGCACAAATTCAACAGACTTCAACATGAAATAAGAGAGTTGGCAGAGGAACTTGAACAGATTAAGGTGTGTTTTTCCATTCACATAAATTAAACAATTATGCGTCAATGAAAAAATTTCATTGGAATAACAGATAGTGTTATTGATTATCTGTTATCTCATAGCCTAAGTAACAGTTTTAAAGATTTACTGTATTTTTTCAATGGTGACAAGGATATACTTGGTAAAAATCCAGTTGCTCCTTTTAACAAGTCAATCTTCAACCTTCTACTTCTGTGTTTTTGAAATATATGACTAAGGAGATGGTGCTTTCTTTGCTGTGTGTTACGGCAAAAAGATAACAACAGAAAGATAACAACTTTGCAATTCCTACATAACAGTTTATTTAATTGTAACAACTTCTAGTGGGAGTGAGCGACTACTCTTATTATAATCTAACTGCAATCAACACAATACTTTTTTACACTTATCTGACCACAAGCAAAGCACTGTCCTTTTCTTTGACAGAATTTCCCGAAGACTTCTTTCACAGTATCCTGGGAAACCACCCACAAACTTGATAGCAGTGTCACACACGAACGGGGAAAACCCTTCACTTGTTACACAATATCACTTGGAAATCACAGAAAGGGAAGAAGTCGTGAACCAACACCGACGACTGACTAGAGGGCCGCTTATATAGCTATCTGAAGAGAGTCTAGAAGTTTCCAAAAGCAACTAGTTTACAGTTGTTACAATAAAGTCTATTTTAAAACTGACGAGTCACAGTTCTAGAAAATTCCTATGACAGAAAGCTTTGCGTGACATAGACCTTTGCGAACTTTCTAGACAGTTCTGATCCTGCTAATGGTTGCATCTAGTACACGATGTATCTTTGATGATGATGCTGATAATGATGATAACAATCCAGAGATCTAAGACAATTCTTATGGATTGTTGTATGTACATGTAATAGTGCAACATTTGTCCCTAATTTTGTTTTGAAGAAGCTGGTTTGATGTTATTTTTTGTTGAAAATATTGTCAAGTTTGTTACATTTAGTGGTAAGGGGTAAGTACGCATTTCAACCTATTAGAGGTTTTTCCATAAAAAGTAGGCCCAGCATTGAGTTTTTATTCAAACAAAATAACTGTATTGGAGTGAGGCTTGTTGATGTTAAATAAATGTGGACCCCTCTTCCAATAACGACAGTTACAGACCCTGTCAAATTCTTGGGATTTTACTTGTCAATAGGGATCGACAGTGTTAACTATTTGCTGGTCAGTGGCTGTGGAGAGGTGGTAGGCGAAGGGTCAATTAGTTTACAAATCGTTCCCCCCCCCCCCCCCCTCTCTGTACAGTCTCTTGAGATTTGTCCTTTATCATGGTTAATTTTTTTCCTTCAGGATACAGTTGAAAATGAAAATGATGAAAAGAAGCTATCAGCAGTTTCCTTGGTGCTGGAGGTTTGAGCATTAAATGTCATTTTCACATTCTTGTGTAGGGGATTCATTGTAACAGTTGCATTAAATTTCGCTTTTAAAGGGGCGCTGTTGTTAACTCAGGACTGTGTAAAAACCTAATTTAGTACTTATTAAGCTCACACTAGTCTTATGACATTCCTTACAACATACTGACAAGATGTGAAATAATATATTTTATTTTATGACACAAATTGCTATTCGTATATAGTTTTTGTTGAATTTCTGGAGACGGTAAACTGGCCAGTTTTTCCTCGTTGCAATCCAGTTCCATCCTCTCCATCCTTGGCTGTAAGCAGCAAAGAATAGCTTCATTGCAAGTCAATCATTGATGAAATGATATATGAAATAGATCATATATGAACTGCGGATATGAAATAAAGTGAAGCTATGATCTTCGCAGTTATGAACGCAATTTTTGCAATTGCGTAGAGAAGCCTGAAAAATTCAAGACTTCAACGGGGTTTGAACCTGTGACCTTGCAATACTGGTGCAACTCTCTAACCAACTGAGCTATGAAGCCACTGACGTTGGGAGCTGGTCATTTGTGGGTTCTAATGTTCCCGTGAGGAATGAATCAACGATGAAATGATATATGAAATAGATCATTCATGAACTGTGGATATGAAATCAAGTGAAGCTATGATCCTTGCAGTTATGAATGCAATTTTTGCAATTGCGTAGACAAGCCTGAAAAATTCAGGACTTCAACGGGGTTTGAACTCGTGACCTCACGATACCAGTGTGATGCTCTAACCAACTGAGCTATGAAGCCACTGACGTTGGGAGGTGGTCATTTGTGGGTTATAATGTTCCCGTGAGAGATGAATGAACGATGAAATGCAGTTCATTATGATCTATTTCATACATCAGGGTCATCCTTAATCTATTTTATCAATAAATTCTCCATTGCTAACTTACTGTGTACTTTATGCAATTGTTATAGTTAACACAACAGTAGTCCTCAAAGTTGTCACCTAGGAAAATTGTGGCTTGTGTTTTCTTTTTATTGCAGGTTCAGACATTACAAAAACAGGTATGGTTCTCTACTATTGCAAAAAGAAAAAAGCAGATCTCAGGTGACGGCTCTAGTTAAAGTGTTCCCCTTTTTTAACTTTGTATCCTCCAGCTATGACCTGCAAGTTATTTCATGACAATGTTTTGGCTACTATTAATTTTTGTAATTTAATGGAATGTGATAATTAGTGACAGATGCAAAATGAAATGGGCATCTGCATGGAATCTGGATATTTTATTTACAATGGCAAGCAATAATATGAAAATCATGGCTGTCACTGTGATTTCAAGTCACCAAGTATACAAATCTAGAAGGCATAGTCTTTCTTCGTGTCTGTCTTTCCCATTGTGCACTTTCCTGTTTTAATTTTAGTTTTTAATTTGTTTTTAATTTAATTAGCTTGAAGACTTACATCTGGTCAATGTTCTTGGAAAGGAAGTAAGTCCCACGAAGGCATTTTAATTTCCTAAAACCAAAACTTTTGTAGGAGATGCATGACACTTTTAAACGAATAAACAAGTAGAGTGATATAAAATAAATATCAAAAAATGTCAGTAATTTTTAAAAAGATCACGGACGTTTCGGGTGAAGAAGGGTTCTACACCCGAAACGTCTGTGATTTTTTAAAAGATTACTAACACTTTTTGATATTTATTTTATATCACTCTACTTGTTTAATTTATTTTCCTGTTGTTGTTGTTGTTGTTGTTGTGGTTGGTTTTTCATTAACAACATCTAAGTCCATTCAAAAACTGTGTCCCCCTGAACCGGGCTTACCCACCTTTATAGATTTTATTCTGGCAAAGGCCAGACGATTTTACGCACAAAACTGGGGATGCGTTAGCTGTGAATGTGTTAATTAGTTATAGTCACAGATTTGTTATTTTTTTCCTCATAACAGGCCTTAACTTTGGCATCTACTCCTCAAGCAGGATTGTCAGAGTAAGATGGCAATGATTATCACTATAACAAAGGAGACTAATGTCACGCATGCGCATTATCAATGGCAAATTCAATTTTATTTGCATTGTGATTGGTTGAAAACCTTCGAGACAGTCTTAGAACGCGGGAAGAAAAGATGTCGACGCTGTCGCTAGTTGTAGGTTTTATTGCATTCACTTTCAATGCTATCTATGCACTTGTGGTACAAATACCGAAAGAAGATGGACAAAAGCAAGAAAGACCTCGGCAATTCCTTCTACTTGAGAAAGTCCTTTATCTCGGATGAAACGAAACATGCTTAGATCGGCTGTTTTAGAATGATGCGGTGTGCTCAGACTTGTCAAAGAAATGCGCGAAGTTGGAAAAATTTTGCCTTATTTGCAACGCGTATGGTCATGATTGAATGTGCAAATCACAATATTGAATAATGTTACGTATTAAAGTAACTGGAACCGGCATTAAAATTTTCCACTGTGGTTTTTTCACGTGGATACCCGCGCTTGAAGTGCATGCAAAACAAATTTGCCAGGTTGACGGGATTTGCTTATGGCGTGTCAGTGGTAAATGAGCTGGTAAACCGTTCAAAGGATGTCACAGCTTAAAATTTATCAATGAATGGAGTTAAGGTAAGTAACAGAAAAACATGACAGAAGAATTTCGTTTGTTCTCTCTTTTAAGCGAATACATTCTATCCGGACGAAAGAGTCATTTTGCAAAATGTCAATCGGTTTATAGCATTTTCTGTTTAAACCAAACTCTGTCATTAAGAGTACAGGACTTTTGTCTCCGACGTTGGTCCACGAAAAGCCGTCAACTGGTGATATTTTGTGAGCCAAAGATAAGGTTTGACTAGAGATATTCCCGGTAAAAGTGGCACAGCGAATACTGAACCCCGACGTTTCGACTTCTCCGTTTACCAAAGTGCTTTTCTTTGTCGACGAAACAGTGCTTGTTTTTTCCACCATCAAGTGATATTTTCTCGGGACTAAGACATCAAAAGTCTCTGTATTGTTAATGAGTGATTTTCATACCTTCTGGACATTTTTTTGTCTTTTCTCCTCTTGAAATGTGAACTACAACCGTGTATATTTGACGCGCAACTGAAATTTTCTTACCCCAAATCAGACAATGGCGTCAGTGTTCACGTTACTTTCGGTCAAATCTCAGCAAATATGTCTTTGTCCAGCGATCGCCATTAGTATGGAAAGCACATATTTGTGAAGAATCGAACTGCTTTGAAAGTTTTCCTTCAAAAGTGGCAGGGCGCACGAAAATGCCCTGTGAAAGTAAACCTAATGTTCATCGAAACTTGGCACTTTGTGATGCGTTGATTCAACTCTGGGTGAAATTCTTGAGATGCAATGCATTCTTAAATGCAATGTACTGCAAATAAGACTCTTGCTTTTATTGCAATAAATATTAGTCCCAGCTATTAAAAATTATACTTACCGTATTTACCCGTGTATAGGTCGATCCCATGTATAAGTCGACCCCCCATTTTTGATGGCAAAAAACGCAATTTCTTAATTTCTTTGTCATATTTCATGGGACACTAATCTTGTATTCTTCGATTTCTGGAAATGTGGATACACAAAAAAATCAGGGCCTCAAGCGCTTAATAGTTTTGTTGTTCAGCAGCTGTTGTATATGCGGCATTTTGTCCTTGAGTTTCGAAAAAGTTCTCTGAAAATCGAACATGTAAACCTCAAACTCACCTGTTTCGTTGTTCAAGGATAAAGGGCTTTAGAGGATAAACACAATGCAACATCACAGAAGCAGGAGTCAATCTTTGAAAATAACTTGCGAACGATGCGAAAATGTGCAAGGTTTAATTGGTCCTTGACTTACAATTTCTCAAATGACAAACAAAACAAAACTCATAAACCAAACAATACGAAGTTTGCAAAAGCATTTAAATCTGCCAGGTTTGTACAGGATAAAGAATAAAAAACAATCATTACCAACCAGCATTTTCACGCAAACACGAGTGACGATGCTTGCACGCAAACACGAGGTATTGCGTCAGGTTACTAAGCCGTTGAACGATCGTGTTTTATTCGAAGAAACAGAAATGCCTTATAGAGCTTTCCGCCTTTGGAAAACGAAAATTTCCAGTGTCTATTTCATATTTGTGCTTGTGAGTAACTCTGCTTCAACATTTAGAGTTGGACAAATCCTTTTTTATTTCAACTGGAATTGCTTACATTCGTTTTGAAGTCTTTTGTCATTCATTTGTAAGTCTTTTACAATGTACGTCAGCTTTTGTCCATTGCGTTCGTTATGCCCAAGACAACATTATTATGTTAATTTTGAGTAAATCACTTAGCTGGAACTTGGCTCAAAATCTTTGACCCGTGTATAAGTCGAGGGCGATTTTTGGAGCTTCTTTTGAGGCCATAAAAGGTCGACTTATACATGGGTAAATACGGTAATTACATAAAAAATGTTTAGTTAGTGTAGTAATATTTACAAATAAAAATGCCTGCTTACCACAACTTTGCACTGCACTTTTCGATTTGATAAATTTCTTACTTTAAATTTGGTGGAAACTGTAGTAATTGAAATTTTAAAGATATTTACAAACTGTATAGTAAAATTTACATGACAAGTAATTATTGTAAAATATAATAATTTTGTTCATGATGATTTACATGATAAGTAATTATACATTATATTTGTAAATAATGCATATTTTAAAATTTTCATTCCCTTGTGTGGCTGCCTTGCATGGGTGTGTGTGTCACTATTTGCACCTTTCTGCTTTTGGAATCCCATTTAATAAATAATACAAATATAACAATTCTTTAAACTTTGTACAGTGAATTATTTTACCTTTGTCTGCACATTCAACTTTTATGAGACATGTGACTGTGTGCAAGGAATGGCAGCAAAAATAAACAAAAACCAGGTCAATTAAATTTTTTGACACACAAAACAGCCATAATATTCAGGTATACCTTCTCTTCAATTTCTTCTGCAAGTTTTTTGCAGTTACTATAAGTTGCCATACACCAAGAATGAAGTAAAAAATAAATTTAATGAACACAAAATGGTGTGTGATGTTCCATCATCCTAAATCAAGGTATATTAATTACTTAACACTGTTGGAATCAATATTAAATTTTATTGGGACATATTAGTTATTAAATACTGGCTCAATTACTGATACGGTAATATTATTGACGTACTATATTTAATAATATTATAATATAAATCCCTTTCACCCCTAAACCGGCCATACTTGGTATTTTACTCTTCAATAGGGAACCCCCAGGGGTCAATGGGTTAATTAATAGACTAAAAACATTTAAGATCAATGGCTGCACATTTTGTACACTTTCATCCTGATGTAGATAAATTTACTTTATTCTCTGCAGTGAGATAGTAACTTACCACAAAAGTGAGCAATGAATATGAATGAGCATGAACTGCCCACATCGAAAGTAATAAGTAGTTAATATTGTATCAGAGTTCTATCACAAAGTCTCCTTTGCCTTTAATTGTCCTTTTAATTTTAAACATTGCACAGAAGACAAGACCTACTTTATGTATTTCCAGACATCCCAATTTTAATTGTACATTTAATGTGGGTGTAATTTTACATCTTCAAATGGTCAAGTGAAATTTTTACCTCCCCAAAGAGAACTCATTCAGAAAATTTCAGTACAACCTACAAGTCTGATGGCAGTGACCACATCATTTGTCACTATTGTATAGATTTCCTAAGAACATCAACATCACTTTTGAATATTCGCTGGTAGCATAAATGATGAAAACAATGAATAATTACCATGGCTAGACTTAATGGAGTTACCATAGATTAAGGACAGAATTATCCAATAAAGTAATAAACTGGAACTTCATTATTGACTCATTTTAGCATATATTATCAAACATGCCTTCATGATCAGTTGATGTATCTAAGAATAATGTTTTGGTTCCGTTAAATGAAAGTTCTTGAAATTTTTAAGGTAGTGTATCTTGAGAGTGTTTGCACATGAGATAAATGCAGTGAACCAGGTTGGCCTCAGACACATACACAAAATAGCGGCTGGTATTAAATTTCTGTCGACGTATCTGTTGAGATAAGATGTTCTTTCAAAGGACTGAGGACATCTCATAACTCTAAATGATCAATGAAAGAAAGCGAATGAAGTGACAAATTACTTCCTTCCAGCGCTGCATTCAAGTTGGATAAATCGAAGCCTGCGAGCTCGAGGGATATATTTCGCAACCACGTTAGATAGTACTCCCTTCCCAACAAAGGAATCCGGCCTTTGCTCGGGTCTTTTCGCACTTTGATCATTTGTTGTTCACTTAAATGGAGAAGTAAAGCTAAAAAGTATAAAAGGTGACTCGAAGCAACTTCAGAGGCGTTGCTTCCCCGAGCAGACTAAAAGGGCTGCTTACAAGAAGCGTAACGAAAGAAAAATTCCCACCGACTAAAATGCCCCTTGCAGAATCTTTCCCTGTCACGTAAACTTATAAATGACCTCCTTCAACTGGCAGAAGCTATATAGAACGATCGAAGAAGCACAGGTTGAAATCACCGCTTCGAAAGCCATCTTTGTTTATATTACAGCGTGCGGTTGGAAAACTGGATACTACAATTTTCAACAGCCAATCAGACAAAAGTCTCCTTTGTTTATCACTATAATATATATTTGTTATTCTCATTGCTACCCCTTGTCCCATTATTGTCATCTGTTATTGTTATGTTCATTATCTTTATTCTGAAACAGACACAAACTTAATGATTTTGTTTACTGTAGGCAAGTACAAAGCGGCTTTAACCAGAGGTCGTATGTAGAATAGGCTGAGTTTTAATCAATCTCCATCTGCCCTGGAGGGGTTTTCAACGGGTACTCTGGTTTTCCTCCCTCATCAAAATCGACACTCAGTCAATAACCTCCGCCTGCAGGCAGTTACCCTTGATGGGGATATCTTCTGGTATTCTTCCCTTTCATTTAAGTGAATGAATAAAGCAATTCCTCAATTCCAAAATTCATTTTAAACATGAAGCATAAAAATATTGTAAAGTTTGTTTTTTGGGTTTTGGTTCTCTTTCAGGCGCTTACAAACTCAGCTAGAAGCTTTCAAAATGTCTGATGCAGCTAGTGGAAAACAAGCAAAGGTGTGATCATGTACAAATTTCTCTGGCGTGTATTTTGGAAATTTTTGCAAACATTTGGACTGTATGGAAACGTTTTTGTTTGTTTTTGTGTTTAGGGAGATGACAGTTGTGTTACATATGAGCTGTTTTACAAACCAGAACATGCTAAATTCAACCAGCTATCAAAGGTGTGGATTGTATAATGTTGTGAGCAATGCAGTGGTCAGTAAAATCAAGGTGGCCACCACAACCATGAATCCTTGATAATTTCAGACAGAATCCGCCTGTTTGTTTTCGTAAAAACTGATAAAGTACTATCTGACTCATAAACATAATTTTACAACTCATGAGTCCTTCACGTTTCAGTTATTCTTTCTTCGCAAGTGTTTTTTGTTCCCAGAGTTCAGAGCATATTTACTGAACATTACATCATCTATAATAAAGCATAATTCGGAAAATGCGGAATAACAACATTGTCACACACGTTCCCACAGAACTCTGTACTTACATATAAACAGGCTAAAAGACAGCTACAAAACTAGGTAAATAAAACAGTTTCTAAATTTTTAATGTCCAGTAAGTTCAGCTTTCGACGCCCACCTAGCTACTTGTTTCCTTATAACTAATGGTCCCCTGCTCACTAATAATATTAATTTTATTTGCCTACCATCTGGAAATCTTACAGTAGCTAATTATAGCAATTTACAAATGTACAACTGTACCTTGCTATAATATCAGATTCGTATTTCATTATTATCATGTGACACTCAGTGAATTACATATCCAGAGTACTAAACTGCTGACTTTTCGTTAAGATTAGTGAAATGGAGGAGAGAGTACAAAAACTAGAGACTGTTTTGGGCAATGACCCTGGACAACTGGTAAGTATAGGTATTTCAATGTTTGCTTTTTGTTTTGTACCACAGAAGTATGACAGATAAAAGTCTGGACTTTAATCCTATTTTGTTTATTTTGGGGGAACATTCAGCCAATCTTGAGCAGGAAACAAGGCCTGAACTCTCCTAACTGTCACACTCCATTTTCTGTAAACTTAATGTAACGTAGACTAATGCAGAGAAATGCTTGGTCCTCTAAATAATCTTCTGCACTATAAACTGTTTGTATACATTTCAAATAGTACTTCATTTGACATCATACAAATGATGACATCTTTATTCAAGATACATACATACTTAATTGACCACTTCCCATAGGGGCTTTTCAGGGCCAGTGAACAACAATCATGACAGAACAGAACGTTCAATAACAACTGTTAAGAATCCCAACTGGCTGGCGGCAAACCAGTTGGCTATTTACAAGTGCAGCTGGGAAGTTGAACCAGGGACTACCAGGAACAAATTCAACCAGTGGTCAGAACGTGTCTTGAACCCGGGATCCCCAGATCTCAAGGCAAGCACCCTAACCACTGGGCCACGCTGCTTCCTAATATGTATCCAGAAGCCATTTACCATATTTTCAAGGGAAACCATTGTACATTGAAAAGGATTTCAGTTGGCATTCAAGCATCATATGTAACAGTCTTGAAAACAGGTTTTCAAAGTCTTTGTTTTATTGCAGTCTTCAATAACTGCTGATCTTGACACTAAGGAGAAACATTTATTGGTGAGAACTATTTTATTTTGTTGCCAGTTGTTCTGAAAAGAGCAATTTCATGATATTTGTATAATCCTTATTCATGATTGACAAATGAAGCATTTTTGTTGACAGGCTGCTGTTTCAGCTCTAGAAGCTAAAGTTGCATTACTGGATGCAACTCACATTGAAAATGTTGATGCACGCTTACAGGTAACAGTCCTTGATTTTAAAGGGGAGAGGTCACGCAATTTTAGGCAATTTCAGCACTGATCAAATGGTCATAGAATTAACTAAAATATCAAAATAACTGTTCAAAACTATAGAAGAACTCTAACAAAACACAGGGAAGCCAAGAAGGGACATGGATGGACAAAACTGGAGAGGATTGAAATGGATTGAATTTGGGTAAATTTGAAAAACGTTGGCCCACCTTTTTTCAAATTTATATCAGTCTATATCAAAGTGTCATTTACAAAGCTTGAAAATCATTCTCAGTTGTTATGTTGCCGTGATTTTGCAAATGAAAGACTCTTGCTCTGCCAATTTGACGTTTAGAGCTCATAATTATTAACAAAATTAAACAAAATTACCTAAAATAGCGTGACCTAGCCCCTTTAATGGCTCCATATATCACATCTCTTTAAACAGTTCCCAGGCCCAGGTTAGTAGAATATTGAATCAAAATAATGAAAGATCTAGTGCTCTTTACTCTATCCAAAACTACTTGCTTAAAGTATATTTTGCCTAGTTTTCCTACATCAAACTAAATTACTGAACTAAATTTTAGTTTAGTAATATATATTGTAATTTACTTAGTAATATACATGACTGTTCCTCTCCCTCGGTTAGTTCTTCAGAGTCAGTGAAACAAATAATAAAAAAAAAATTGAACAGATTTACATGTAGAGAACTGAATCTGATTGGAGGCAGACCAGTTGGCTATTTACAGGCACAGCAGAGGAGTTGAACTTCCAGCAATAACTCAGATCAACTCCAGCTGGTCATTGGACCAGTTATTGAACATGAAATAATTATTATTTTAAGGTTCCCTGCTGTAACCAGCTGGAATTGCTGCTTCTCTTCCCTACTAATAAAAAGTTAGCCCTGTGTCTATTCACATCTCTTTGGCAAAACTAAGTACAGGCTCATAGAAATGTTGTTTTATTATACTGCATTGCACACACTATCTAAAAATGCTTAAGTGTATTTGACATGTACAGCTGAAACTTGCCACCATTTAGCATTTTAGTCCAAGCACTTTTGCAAAGTGATTGTTCTAATTCTTGGAATTTTATCTGGTAAATTTTCTCAACAGCTTTCTTTACACTGTACCATTTTTTGTTTTCAGGGCATCTTACACCACATCACTGTTCTGACAGAAAAAAAGGAGGAAACAGAAAATACAGCAAAACGTAACAAGGTAATGCCAAATAGTCAGACTCCTTCTCAAGCATTATTTTCATCTCTTTGATCTTCCACTGCCTAGTGTAACAGAGATAAACAGAATTCTTCTCCAAACGTTTAAGGTGGCCGAACACAGTTTTCGCACGCATTTTTGCTAACGCAATGCAGCGCGCGCGCAAGGACTGCAAAAAAAAAAGAAAACATACAGCAATCATTTTATTTGCCCAATGCTTCTGCTATCTGTACTATTTTTCCTCATAATTGAACAAAGTGTTTTGATGGTTTTAGTCTTTTATGAAAGGTATGTTAGAAAAGGTAACGATGCAAAGAACTCCACAATTCGCAGATTTTTCTTGTTATTGAAAGAACCCAGGTAAATGCAACGCATGCGTAGTAAGTTAAAACATTGCGATTGAATGCGGAATAGCTTTCTCGGAAATACGCCTATTTCTCGAGAACCACTCGTTAGGATTCAACGAAATTTAGCACGAAATTACTTTAGGACGTAAGTAACTGGAGCGTTGAAAAAATTTGAACTTTAACAGAGGAAATTCTAGATATTCCAGTGAACCTTCAACAAGGGATAATTAAAGATCTCTCTGTCAAATTGTTATTAAAATAGTGTTAACTTGTGAGCATCGTTACAAGCTTGTTGCATGCAAATTATAAAGAAAATCTAACGACCAGATTTTCTGCAAATAAACAAAACCGATTTTAATAATAAAGGTCTGTTTATATTTATTCATGTTGCCATGGCAACGGTACATACGTCAGGTTAACTATATAAAAACCGAGGTTCGTGTTGTTAACTTGCTTGCTACCAGTTTTGGCGACCAAAGGATCAAGTGTTTTAGAGAAAAAGGTAAATGAAACATAGGTATCAAAAACTGTGTTCAGCCACCTTAAAGCTTTTAAGTTATGTCACTGTGAGTTTATATAACCAATTGCGATTTATTTATGATAGCAATCTGTGAAATTTTTCCATTTTTCTAACCTTCCCTTAAAATTACATGTAGTTACTCATCCAACTTTCTCCCAAAATGAACCTGTTGGAAACTTTGGAATATTTATTTTTTAGGTGTCTGAACTTTATGATCTTTTGAGTAAGTGGGATTCCTTTGTAGATGTTGTTCCAGATCTGGTAAGTGTTTCATTGAGGTCAATCTGATTTACACCATCACCAGTTTGCACATCGGGTCATATCACATGAAAAACACCTTTCTGATAATGAAAAACATTAAAAGGAGAGTTACTGGTATTCATTATCCTATTCTGCAGTGCAATATTTCAAGGAAAGGGTAGATTTATGCACGCATTGTAATCGGTAGCCATAATATTACCTGGACAGACTAAATTTTGGGGAAAACACGAAACGTACCTGGCTCCATCAGAATATTTACATGTACATTTAATTCCTTACTCATATTTTGCTCTTTCATATGTCAGAATTACCTCATCTTGCAGCTTATGTGAATGAATTTTTTTTGGACTTTTTTAACTTTGTAGATATCGAGACTACAATCACTGAAATCTCTCCATGAGCAAGGTATGCAATCATCGTCTCAGGTCACATCTACACATAGGCATGCGCAGTATATTCCTGACCGTATCCGACAGAGCGCAAAAAGCGCTGATTGGCTAGAGGATAATGACGTAAAATTGCTTTGTTCGCGTAACTGTGCCTGCGCAAACTCGAAAGATTCGAAGTGATCGAAGTAAAGCCGAAGTGAAGAATATCATTCTAGCTTTTGTCAAATTTTGTGAAAAGTTAGACGAAACATATGCTAGATGCAAGAGGCTTTCTTTTAAATTTGTCGTCCGCCATTTTGAAAATGGAATGGTGGCAACACAAGTGTGATTCTAGTGCGCATGTCTAGCGGTTTTTGCCCTCTGTCACCGTATCCCCCTTGATAAAACCATAGACATCAGTATAGGTATTGGTATACATCTTAGAGCGGTTTTCAGTTGAGTGTCGAAAGTAATTAGCGAATTGCTTTGTTTTTGCGTTACTTCACTCAGTGATTGGTTTAAAGTTTTCACGCCACTTTTTCAACCAACCTGAAGTGAAACCAAAACCAATTGTGGCTCGCGTGTGCACATTTTGCCGCGCTTTGTGTCGGCTACGTGTAATTACTTCGAGTTTTGATTGGCTTACTGGATTGTCTCCGTCCCTTTTGATTCGCTCGAAGACAAACAGAGAATAGACAAAGACATTGTCCACTACATTATCAGACATGCAGGAATGCTCTCCAAGTTGGGAGGACATCACTACATTGTCAGACTAACAAAGATGGCAGCAAATCAAATTAATGGCGATTTTGTGTAAAATAAATGTGTAGTTGAGACTAGAGTGTAGCAGGTCTGGCTCAGCATGTGTTACATGCGAGTATTGATTTTTTCTTCCTATCATCTTGTAGCAAGTCACTTTGGTCAGTCATTGATTCAGCTCGACTCATCCCAGTCTTCATTGAGCAGCCAGATGCAAGGCCAGGCAAAACTGCTAGCCGAGGTTAGCCATTGTCCTCCAATCCGCACATTGCAAAAGCTTAATTTGAATATGTTTTCATTTCAGCCTGAAACAATGGACATGTTTTCGAGGCTTTGCGGAGACGCAGGAAAGATTTGTATGAGTTTTTCCCCAAATCCTCAAGCTTATGATCTCCATTGTCTAAGAAGAGTAAATTTTAAATGCAGTTAAATGTAATTTAACGGAGTTAACAACAGGAGAGCTGATGTGCCAGTTGTGCGGTTATGTGCGGCGTTGTCAGGTCGGTGCATGTACCGCGATTTCATAGCGTTGTTGATGTGTAGCGGAAGAAGCGTGTTTGCGGATGATTTTAAGCTGTTTATTTGTCCTCAATTTGGTTGCCATTCGT
>NC_090876.1:3294492-3301992 GCF_036669935.1 Montipora foliosa
TTCGGGCCCGAAAAGTTTTCGGGACTTTCGAGAAACGGGCCCCAGTTGTTCAAACGATGGATAGCGCTATCCACCGGATAAATCAAGGTCCTGCGGATAAATAGTGACAAAACCAATTGAGTTATTTAGTGGATAGTGATTTATCCGGCGGATAGCGCTATCCATCGTTTGAACATCTGGGGCCAGGAGCCCATAACAAGGAGACTACAACTCCGACTATTAGGTCTATGGAACGGCATTTTCATAGGTCAAACTATTTTTAGACGAGTGTTCTTAAATAAGTTTTGGTTCGCACGAGTGACCGTTCTAGAAAAGTCTGATTTCGCGGGAAAATCAATCTAGAATGAATTTGGTCTGTAAAAACTGCCTTCCACCAATATATTAACGTTGTACTCTCCTACACATAGGCTCCTGACGCATTCCATCACCTTCCACGCTCAAGGGAGCTGAACTGTTAACCAGATAAGATGAAACTTGGCCGTTTTATCAAATGAGTCGATGAAAGAAAGATCTGTAAGTTGACCTCCTCCATCTCCCACATAAACCGACAACTTCTCATTTCGCTTTGAAGAAGAGCTAACGCTCGAAACGACGCAGCTTACAAATCTTGCTTACCGTTTAATATTTTTTCTTTATCAACTCATTTGATAAGTAAACCAAATTTATCGTGTTTCGCTACCCACCGACGAAGAACCACATATGTCGAGAAACTAACCCGATCATTTACCAGATAGATCGGTTTTCAATTGAATGTAAGTAATTACTTCGACCAATCACAGCAGTTGCAAACGAACCAATCCAAATTCAAAACAATTCCGGTTCACTTGCTCAAAGCGCGTGAAAAATCGCGCGTGCAAGTCGTTGGTTGATAAACTGGCGCGAGATTTTTAAACCAATCACTATGCGTAGCAATTGCAGTCGCGAAAACTGCTCTATATGCCATAATTCTATTTTGGTGGTTGAATTTGTTTTAGGAAGCCCTGGCGCTTCAACTGGGTTAAGAGCAGTCAAAACGTATAGGTCTGAAGCCTTCCAGGAGTTTCGGGGAACAGGGGAACAAAGACAAAATATCTTAGGGATCAAGGGAATATAGACCATTTTTTGGAACAAAAAGCTGAGAACAAGTTTCGAAGTAATTTCAAGGGAACACAAGCAAATTTTAAAAGGAACAAGGACCTCTCTTGGAAGGGCCCCAGGTCTCATGATACCAGAGACCTTAACGACGACGGGCGGTTACAAAGACGTCATTACAAAACATAACTTGGCGTTCCTTTCAACTGATTGCACTAATTGCTGCAAAGTCAATATGGCGCAGTTTATCTGGACGAGAGAGACTGGTTTCCAGTTATTAGTTCCTCGCAATCAAATTTCGCGAAAGTGTTGGTTCTTGTTTAGAACCGTTTGAACGACCTCCGCACAGCTTTGTTTTTGCCTCCAACATCGAGCCAATATCCGTTAATGTTCAACAAAACGAATTTTGGTCAAATGTTGAAACCGTTTAGACGGGCATTTAGTAGCTGGAAATAATGGTAATGAATTTATATAGCGCATTTTCTATTAACATATTCAAATGTCCTTTACAAGCAAGTGATCTATGGGTGAGATCGGACATCAGCATATACAGGCGCCGCTGGCAGCCGCTATCAGTCCATTAGCGATCTCACCCAGCACATGAATGAATGAAATGAGGCCTGACCACAACACCGGGAGCTCCATGCCCTACTCTTTACGAATAGTGTGTGGGTTCTCAGGGAGCTAGTTTAGTGCTGACCTTTCTTCCAATTCCTCAACGAATAGGAAAGTTTATCGAAACTTATGCGCCGATCAAATCGAACATCTCCCCCCCCCCCCCCCCCCCGGGCAAACCCCGGGCATTTGACTATCTTCTATGCCCGGGGAGTGGGGAATTTGACCTTTGCCTGCGTGGGGTGGGGAAAATTGAACCGGAAGTGTCAGGTTTCAAATGATTTTTTTTTTTCGGGCGCTTAAGTCGCTGACAGCTATAAAACACGTATTTGGACGAGATGGAAGAGTTTAAAGGAAGAGATGTAGCATTTGTGAGCGATTGGCTTACAAAAAAGGTCTTCAAAAGGTCTTTATTAAAGACGGCAGGAGCCGACGACGATTGTTCTTTAGTAGGGTATGACAGACAAATCCAATGATAGGGTGGGGCATTTGAACACCATTTTGGCCCGTGGGTGGGAATTTGAACGATCCAATCTTCAAAAGTTCAAATGCCCGGGTTTTTCCCGGGGGGAGGGGGGATGTTGAAGTTTCGAGTTGATCGGCGTATTAAAGATAAGTTTATTCCTTTGAACACCACAGATTTATCATAAAACTTGGGTGAAAGCGAAACAACAGGCTCCACCAGAGAAGAATCACAAGGACAAGATACCGAATGGCCGCTCCAAAGGAGAAATTATTGAACACATAGCCTCAACCGCCAAAGGAAATGTTGCCATCCAAGAAACTAGCAAAAAGGACAAAAGAAAATCAGCTTTTGAGAACAGAGGGAAACGAAGACTTGAAAACACTCCTGGAAATATTCAAGGTCAAATTGATGTCGAAAGCGAAACACATAACGTACGGCATAATTCGAAGAGTACCGAGAGAACCAGTGAAAGACAAAGAATGAGTCGTGAAAAAAACACTCATGCTAAACACAAAGAAGATGGGTTTAGCAACGGCATGCTGCCTGGCCAAGTCAAAACTCTCCCGGGATCGGAAGACTTGGATAAACCTGCGACAAAGTCTCAAGTAATTTTGAAGGTCTTAAGGTTTTAGCATACTTTTTTAGCTTCATTTGGTTTAATGTCCATTTTAGACCCTTTACATTCAAAGTTTGCCTTGTTGTGTAGGCTTAGATGATTTCAATCACGTGATCAGACGGCCACGTTGATGCATAAAACAACACCAAATTATGGCTCATGTTTTGCATTATAATGGAGTCAAATTCCCAAAAGGCGTTTTTCTCTATTGTTGTGTGCACCAACATAGCTGCTGTGACGTCAGGTGCAAACCATCTATATGGAAGAAAAAGGTAATTGAACAGTTCCTCTGAGGGTGTCACGTGCTCTGAAGATCTGGGTATTAAATAATCGTGCCAAAAAAAACATGTTTTCAGTGTACACTAAATTTCCTCCTCGTTTTCTTAGAAACACGCTACCAAGTCAAGTAAAACATCGTTTTTGTCTTCACTTGTGAAACTAAAAGAAGCTCTGCAAGCTCAGAGCAAAGATGATGATGCCAAAGACATTAAGCAGGTAGGTTTGATCACTATATAATGATTTCTTGTCTGATTGGTCGAGGTAAACTCCTCACTATTCCAAACTTCTAACTTTGCACAATTATTTATGGGTTAAGTTCTGTTGATATACAGTGATATTTAGCCTAAAATTACCGGGACCTTGTAGATAATGAAACAAATGCAACACATTAGAAAAGAACAGGCTAAAGAAATCCCCTCGAGCCAAATAGCCGATAATCTAACTCCCGGTGTCAAAAGGCATTTGGAGCCAATGCATTCTCGAACCCAGTGCTTACGTTGCTGACTCCGTGGTGGTCATGCGCAGAAGAACTCTTGAGTCGAGGTTAACTTTACTTTAAGCGAGTTGAGCTGTTTTCTCGGAATTTTCGGTTGTCACTCGCTAAGCGACCTGAAAAACCGCTCGTGAAAACACGGCCTATGTCAGCTTCTTGTTTTCCTAACCAATTTTCAGTAGAGTTTATGACTTCCTTTTTGCGTAATAATATTTATTTATTTATTTTTGCTTTATTATTGTTCATTTGTGCATTCAATTATGTACTTTAATTTAATTGGCTTTTTAAATTTAGGTAGCTTCTCAAATTACAGCGACAGTTGTCTCTTCAAAGAACAAAGAATGTAACTTTATAAAACTCATTAATAATTCATGTTGGGAAAAGAAAAGAAATGTTTTATTAATCAATATCTGTATTTCTGATACAGCTTTCTCTTTATTTACATAAATGTTTCTTTCAATTTTCACGGTTAAAATGTCTTGAATCACCAAAAATACCTAGTGTACATTAACACTTAAATGCTGACATACGGTCGCACATATTGTATTTAGTACATAAAGTCGACATTATTCAATTTTGTCATTTTTAACAGCGTGATAGAGACGACACTGAAAACTCGTTGAAAAAAGTTTCCTTCCCCTTTTTACTTACTTGCCAATCGTTGAACCATACGCTACGAAATTACAGGAACATCCGGTACAATTTGACGAAGAAAAAAGGACCTCGGGCCTTTCATTTCAAAGCAAGAGACATGCAAAGTATCTTGACTGATCCTTTGCTATATTCATTTTCAACGTTTATAACTTCTTTACCTGATCGAAGCCAAAAGATTGCCAACAACGATGAAAAGATAAGAGGACAAAACAGGTCAAACAGCAATGCCTTCGGTGACCCTACATAAGAGCATGAGGCTGGCCTTATCAATCGTCTCTCCTTTGGACTGTGCCATGTAACCTAGCCTGCGAGTAGGCTCTTCGGTTGAAAATGGCGCGCGCGGCTGAATTATAGGGGCTTGGGAACTCGTTCCGAATATTCGGGTAAAAAAATGAAAAGTGATTTTTTTTCTTTCGCTGAAGAATCTCATATTATTCAAACTGGGAACTGACTTCTAGGTGATAGCATTGGTCATTCCTATCTGTCGTAGTGTGATGTCATTTTTCTTGACCAATAGCAGGCAAGAGAAGGAGAAGTTCAAATCATGATAGAGTACTTCCATTCATCCTTTTTACTAACTCTTCAAATTTTCCTGCGAGCAGCTGGTTCTCTAACTTTCATTACTTCACCGCTTGCAAGGCAAAATAAAACAATTCTCAAAAAGCCGTTTTTGTAGAGAACGGAACTGATGACAAGTTAAATAAGCCGGGCACTTTATGGGCGCTCGTCTTAAGGAAACTGCATGAAACAGTTGAAAGAGATATAATGCCTTGTTTTATTGCACGTATTTTGCTTTGTGAGCTTCAAAACTTTTTCATAATTTAGTTGTCTCATGAACCAATTACCCATCGGCAAATTTCTTCTCGAGCTTTTTTATTCAAATGACTTTATTGTAATTCAAATTTTGACGACCGGAGTCATTTCAGACAGACGTGTGGTCGTTGCTCGCTGCCGATCAAGAGAGGAAACATCAGTTTTCTCTGTTTTGAAACCAGGAAAATATGCAACGTTCCTTTAAAGCAGAGGAATTTTTATCACACGCTTAATATCACAAAAATGTCCTGGTTTAAAACATCAAGGTATAATGTCATTTTTTTTTATTTTTCCCTTAATGTACATAAATGTGTATTACTTAAAGTAAGCTCGAGTTGAAACAATCCATATGTCCATCACGGACCTTATAAGATGAAGCTACTTTAACCATCATTGCGAATTTTTTCGAATACTGTGGCTTAAATCCTCGGCAGAAATTCGTATTTGTTAAGAGGTTTCATTTCTGTACACAAACGTGCCAACATGCAAATATTAGAAACAGTTGGCGTTACAATTTTTGAGCTCTTCGCAAGAACACAGATGGAGGAAGTTAATCAAGGTTTACATAGAATAAAATGGTGCAATATATTTTTCATTTTTTCGACAATCATTACTATAGCTATCAGTAATGATTTTTCCCCGAAAACAAATCATGCAGAATTACTTTAGCTGATCCGGAGTCATCATGTTGAATGTTTGGTAAGGCTGTTTCTTTATCGGGGAATTTCAAAGGCATAGAAATATTTACACGGAGGGAAAAAATCTTTCTAGACACGTTATTATATTAGTGACATTTTCGCTTCAGTCGCTGAGCTTTAACTTCACTGTGAGTCATTTGCAAGTTTTCCGCTTTTCGTCTCAAGAAAATTAAATTGAGATAGCAATCGCTTAATTTTACGTAGTAAAGCCGCAAAAAAGCTTAGTATGTTGTTGGAGTTTCGACAAATTGTTTTACAGGGGTCCATTTAATTTCTTCTCTGGATTTCTTGTTGATATATTTTTTATTTATTTGCGAGTTCGCTCTATTCGATTTTTGTCAATCAGAGTTTGAGAAAGCATCTGTAAGTTGCCTAATTGGTGTATTTGTGAATTCTACGACCTCCTTTCAATTCTTCCCCAAAAAGCAACTAAAAAAGTTGGCAATAAACGTGTTAGTTTACTTGAAACAGCGAAGACAACTGTTTCGATCGCTCGCCAAACGCAGATTATCTACCGGGTTTTTTTTCAAATATGGGCGAGAGTGTGATCAGTCAAAGCTAGCCTCAAACAATACCGCTGTCAAATAGATTATAGCTTGAACAATGAAGTCACATCAAAATACGCCAACGTTGGTTTCCTTTATTTATTTTTCTTCTCAGGTTGAGGTTCATTAGAAAGAACAGGTGTAACTGGTGGGCCTCGATCCCACACTGGTTTTTTAAAACGAGGTTATTGTACACCCCTTTTGGTTATCGCTTCTTCTGATTCAAGTAATCGCAAACCAGTCTACAATTCATTTAGTTTTGCTTGTCTTTCAAATGATTTCAGCATGATTGTTTAAAGCAACCAATGCAACTGTAGATTGTTTTTTCCCCTTTTATGCAAACCGACAAATTGTTATTTTTTTCCGTGACACATTATGTAGTTACGCGACGCAAAGGAGCACGTTCTGCTTCAATTTTAAAATATCTCAAAATACATATATGAACTGCGGAATGGACATGCGATGATCTACCTTTCACTTCACTTTCAGCTTCGTTACAGAGCTCTGCAAATAATTTGTGTTGTACACTAAACAGGTCAAGACAACATTGGCGTAAATTGTTAAAATTACCTTCACCTTCGTTGTCGTCTCCAATCATTTTAAATTACGTGGGATGCCCCTTGCAGGGCAGAGCACGTTATACAATGGAGACCGTTTGTTTTTCCTCGTATCCACAAATTGTAATGTTTGTTATCATTGGCTAGTTTCTGTAAATAGAAGATATAACGGCATATTTTATTGGCCGCATGTTTATTCTACGTCATCCACATATAATAGTCATGCTACGCCATCCACACGCCACGGTGACGGGTCATTGTCACTTTTCGTGTTTCCTTCGTTTGTTTACCGAAATCGGAGGTACACGAAAGAATTTCTACTGTCGATCGCCTGATCTGATTTCTGATTTGATTTCTGATTGTTTACCCGGCCTTAATACTAAAAACTACTTAAAATAATACAAGGTACATTTTCTTACAATTATTTGGCTCCTGATCTTTCTGATCTGATTTCTGATTTGAATAACCGCAGGTGATCAGGTGACACCTCATTGGCCGAAAGTAATTGCCAACTCGGTTAAGCTACCTGGTTTGGTGGCTTAAATGTAATGAGAATTCCATTGAAGTTTGACGACTCGCTTAACTTTAAGCGAGTTGGAAAAGCAACTGTTTTTACGCGATTTCGGGTTGTCCTTCGCTAAGCGACCTTAAAAACCGCTGGGGAAAACCCGGCCATGGTCCGTTACGCGTTCA
>NC_090876.1:3304492-3326992 GCF_036669935.1 Montipora foliosa
TAATCAAATGGTATACTCGTGAAATAAGGGAATAATTTCATTTGCGTTTCGTCCAAATTCAAATAATTTCCCTCCCTTAAAGGCTCGGGAAATTATTTGATTTTGGACAAAACGCGCGTGAAATTATTCCCAAATTTCACTCGTCACCATTCGATTACCCATACTAATTTCAGGCCAGACTTTCAAACGATACTCTCGCCACAAACAAAGGACTTCTTCCTCTTAAAGTTAACGTCCAAAAGGGACTAAGAAGGCCCTCGTTTAACGACATTTCTTTGGCAATTCTGTTCAATTCTGTCCTCGCCGTCATAGACCGCGAAAAAGGCTGAAACTGCACGCGGAGTCGTCTCGAGTCGAGATACCATATGCTTTAGCAAATGGCTAGCATTGTTTTTCATAGTTTATGCTCTTTTCAACTGAATTTCTTTTAGAGTGAGCGCAAATGTATTCACCTGCAGAAGGGAGTGGAGTGTGGATATGACCTATAAATTTATTACAATTATTAATAATTATGAATTGGCTGGAGATTTTCTCGCAAAAGTGATTTTTTCCGATTGATGAATTAACGCGGGAATATTTGTTTTCTCCATTGAACAATTCGTATTTACTTTGTCTAGTAGAGGTAGTCTCTTTTGTGTTAAGTCATGAGTAAAGGAAATATTATGAAACTCTTTCACTCTTTCACGACAGCCAGAGGAAAAGATGTCTAAACTCCTTGACTTGAAATAAAGTGCGACCGTTTATTAATTTTTCATCGACCAAAATCTCAGTGTTTTATGAAGCCATATACTTTCGTAAGTTAGCATATAAGATTAGATATATTTTTGCAATTAAGCCCCTCTCATATTTTAACGTGGTTTGATAAAATTTGATAACAATCTAAACCGACAGAAAATAATGAATTCATAACAAAGGCAAAAAGAATCGGAAACTTTCCTCAATTCTTGCTTTTTTATTAAGTTCATTTATAGCCGATTATTTTCATTTGGTTGGTATCGTTTCAAAAAATACATTTTACTTTACAAGTGACGCAGCAGTCGAAGCTCGGTTAATGCGATAATCGGCGAAATTCACCGAGATAATGTTTTGGAACTGAGAGAATTCGAAGGTCAGTACTGTGAAGATGTTACAAGAAAGTTCGCATCCTCTTGAGATCAAGTTTACATGCGATAAATCAAAGGATCATGACTTACTTTGAGGAGGAAATAATATGTTGGAGAACAAACGATGGACACTGCTACTTCCAGCGACACGTTTACTCGGTAACTTATGAGGTAATACGATAATATGTACATTCAGAGGAGGGAATGCCTTGTAATTTCTAAGTTATACTTGGTGATGCAATTCTCTTTTGTTATAGTCATAATTAACGTTAGTCGTATTCAACCAAAGAGAACTTGAGCCATCTCTATAGAATAAATGGTTTCCTTTCCTGAGAAAAGATTTTAGAGGGGAACAAGGCCACGTCGAAGAGAAAATTGATAAAAAAAAATATTTTCTGTGAATAATGGAAACCCAAACGTGCCAATGATCTCGCACTTTGGCTCGTGATAATATGTGTACGTTAAAATAAATAGTTTTAACGCTAATTTTTCTAATTGATCAATCACTACAGTCTCTGAAAAACAAATATTTAAAAATGTCTTTTGTTTTTAAATCCGAAAAAATATTATCTCGCCATTTGGAATAGACCCTTAATTGTTCTAATATATCTAAAGTTAAACATCTAGTATTTTATTCTAAGAAGTAACCTCAAGCTGTGACTTATTTTCTAGTATCACATGGATAGATAAAAGATCAGCTAAAAATATCGAAGCCTCCCCCACCCGCGCGAATAAGTTTGTTCCCAGTGTTCACGCCGAAAAAACTAGGTTTTTACAATAGTTCATTGAGGCAAGTATCTGGAGGCTACATGACCATCAAAAATCATAAAAAAAGCCTTCCAAATAGTGTAAATTCCTGTTGAAACCCAAGCCCGGATTTGGGGAAAGGGCAGAGATGAGCCCAATTTGTGACCATGCATTTGTAGTAATGCCAAACTGCAGCACCAGAAATGCCTGAGGTCCATTGCCGTTAGGAAACTTCTATTGTGCGGTAGAAAGAAGGAAATGTGCAAGGAGATACGTGGTACGCGATGCCAACATTTGACTTCAAATTTACTGTCGTTTGATAAATGGAAAGGGACTCTTTGTTAATATACTAGTAATAGTTTTCACCACATCTGCCCCGGCCTAAGATAATATGGATGGCAGTTGAGGTGTTTTCCAATTAATATATGCTGCACATTGTGATGTCTTCATATTATTTTACATGTAATTAGCAGTAGGTAAATGAAAGTGAAAGATGCAAGGAAAGGATGGGCAACAATAAACAGCGTTTATTTTCAATTTCCATCATTTTTTATTTGATGCGCTATCAATTGAAAATCAATTTACACGATTATGGAAAATAAACTTGAAAATATTACAGTAAAACAGGAACATTAACTAAAAGGCAACATTTCGTCGTCATCTTTTTGATCCATGTGGTTCTTTCCACGGTACCTTGAAATACCATAAAATAGGAACAAAACTTGGTTATTATATTCGGATCACTGATTAGTATTATCTATGAATATAACTGTAAATATGATCGAAGATTGTTTGAAAATGTTGTCGGATTTGTGCCTGAAAAATCGATTTCTAACCCAAGCAATATGATTTTCTATCAGATACTATAATCTCTGATTTCAAAGTAAAGGGAATTGCTGTAAATATTAGAAAATTACGCACCTTCAATCGATCCGCACTTCGATATCGATTCTGCCTCGTGACTCAAGTTACCCAGAACACTTCACGAACTCGGTGAACAATACCGATACCACCTTGCGCGCTCGGTTGAGCAAATCGAGATTGCTTTCCCACTATGCAATACCTATCAATTAACATATTTTCCTCTTTTACGCGGGGGCTTCTCGGTTTCCTCCTCGGGTTTTGGTCTCTGGGCCAAAACTCTGCGGGGGCAACAAATGTCGGCAATTTAGCAGATCATAAACGCGACTGATTAATGCATCAGACGGATTAATTCAATGCGAGCTACGCAGCTATAAAAAATATAATAGTCATCTTGGCTGCCAACTGAACTTGAAGAGACGATGGAAACAACTTCTTATTTGCTCTCTTGAGTTCATATGAAATTGCGCTTTTAATTAATTTATCAAAATTCACCATTAATTTCCCGTAATTTGTCAGCTTGTTATCTAATGGTTGACGATGGTCTCATTTTGTCTTCAACACTGCTTGAGTTGACATTTGGGTTTCTTTTCCACATTTTTGTTTTCCGGAGAAGAAGATAAGAATTCTTACTGATTTTCGTTTCATTTAACCCTACAGCTGCTCCAAAGCTTAATTGCTCCGACAGGGGACATTGCCACGATTATTTCCATTTAGACTTCGATTTGAATTTAAATACGACCGTAGGCAATAACTTCCATTCTTTGCGGACGATTTTTTTCTTTTCCAACGTAAGTAATCAATATAATCAACACAGAATTGATGACCCAAATATTCTAAGCTATATGATTGGCTTGTTGATACCACGACATAAAAAATTGAAACATAGTGTCATCTTTCGAAAATTACATGACTGACCTGCCGCTGTATTTTTGAGGAAGATTCTCTCTGTCTTTATGAGTTTTAGTTTTAGCCCTAGAATTTTGTCGCTGTTAAGTCGAATTTCCTAATCATTCTTCACAGTGGGGTTCGTAGTCGGTGACAAGGGTGACGCCTTGAAAACTTGTTAATTTTCATAATGTTGTTTCGTTGGATATTGAAGTATCTTACATTTACACAGTGCGCCATCAATTTGCTCGATCTGTAGTAACCAGCACAGTTCTGCGATTCGCGAAATGTCTGTACAAGTCCAAAGCGTAGCGAAAAGCCAAAACATCTCGGTGAGAACTGTTTTTCAAATGTAAATTTAAGTCACCTGAAACTTTCTTAGTGTGGCGAGCCGTAGACGGCGACGCGCCTCTACATTGGATTCAAATTTGTGTTGTTGTTGTTGTTGAAAATTTCTTGGCGTGGTTAGTCGTAGATTTATTAAACGGCGACACGCCTCTGCAATCGATTCAGAACAAGAATTACCCTTTAAAACGAAGCTCAGTTTTCTTTGCACTCATTTACATTTTCTAAGTTCTCTTACACTCGCCGGAAATATTTCGTTCGGTAAATTGTTTCAACGTTCGGTCACGTTTGACGTAAAATATACTGAATGAACAGAAATTCTAGTCACTATATTTATTTTTCTTGATCTTTTAGGAGCAGAAGATGGCGTCGGTTCGAGATGACACCCATGACATGCATCCGATGATGATGGACAATCCAGTATTTGCCACTGGAAGTTCAGTTAATTTATTTTGTCCTTTGTGTCATGAGATGTTCATTAACCCTCGCCTTCTTCCTTGTCTACACACCTTTTGCAAGAGATGTTTGGAAAATCTGGTAGTTCCAAGGTCAAGTACCCTCACTTGCCCGGCTTGCAGGACAGATGTGATTCTTAAAGTACGTTTTGTAAAAAAAGTATCAGCTGTTTGTGGCTCAAGAATCATGACTCGGAAAATATCCGAGTGCTTCACAACAACAGACGAAATCCAACAGAAAATCGAGCAATTTCAGTTTTTAGTGGACAAAAATCTGGTACCAGAATAATTTTAAGTATTTTACAGTCCTTTTAACATTTTCTTAAAGCTTAAGATAAAAATAATTGCCTGAAATAACACCGAAAACTATTTTCCATAGGAACGAGAAAAATTAAATGTCAAAGTTCGGAGAAATTATGCAAAAACACATTTGAAATTTAATCATCAGTTTCATTTCACCAGTACTTTTTAAAGTGTTTCTTACGAAGTTCAACAGTTGTTTTTGACGTTTTGAAGTTTGTAATACGTTGTATAGAGCGAGTTTCAATCGAGCGTCGTAAAACCCAAACCAAAGTTATTACTTCGGCCAATCAAAAAGGACGGAGACAATCCGGTAGCTCCTGTAGCTGACACAAAGCGCGGGAAATTGTGCACGCGCGAGCCACGATTGGTTTTGGTGTCACTTCTGATTGGTTGAAAAAGTGAACAAATCACTGAGTGAAGTGTACTGGGTTTTTGTCCACTTGTTACTCGAACTTCTGGTGGATTCCGTCGTAATTCCTGCATATTTCGATGCTTCCTTGGTTGGATTGGACTAATTGGGAAATATGTCTCAATGTCACTCAACCCTTTGACTCCCGGGAGGGATTAGCATGTAAATTCTCCTCACCATTTAATTGAAATGTAAGTCAGACAGGTATTGAGAATGAAGATAATTATCAGCTTAACAAGTGTGACGCTGAAATAACATTAGTTTTCTCATGACTACTCAACAAAGAAATCTATAGTACTTTAGGAGAATCAACGTTTTGATATTGGGAATGAAAGGGTTTAACCGTGTGGAAACTTCACTTTGCGAGTAGAAATCGTAAATGATTTGAACCCAGGGGTTATTTCGAGTGCCTTTCGAAACTCTTTAGTGAGGTCACAGATTGCGAGTCAAAGCGCTAACCAGTACCACACTCGACGGCCGAAAAAACACTGCCTCTACGAAGTTTAAATAATTTCATGACTCGCTGTTATTATTATTATTATTTTTTACCAAAGGAGCGAGGTGTGGGCGCTTTCCCGCCAAATTTTGTGGTAACCACCATGATGGATGTTGCAGCAGTGCGCGCGCATGACAAAAATCCAATCATGTGCAGCAGTTGTGAAGACAAACTTCCTGCGGCTGCGCGGTGCATTGAATGCATGGATTTTCTCTGCCATGACTGCAGGAATGCCCACATGAGACTGAGGCTTACCAAGACACACAGAGTAAGTTCTGGTTTTGACATTCTTTAATCTGGTGTCCGTCCTGACCTGCCAATCAATTGTCACTTACGCACAATCAGACTGCTACAAACCAAGAATATTATTGGCTAAATCGGCATAGATAATCGTGCATTTTAGAACATTTCCTTGTCATCGTCTTCAAAGCAACATTGTGAAATTTAAGGTTTTAACTACAGAGTGAGTATACAACAGCGAATCGTCAGTCTATTACTTTACTTGAAGCTTACCAATCAAGTCACAGGGCTTTTTCACAGAGGTGAGAGCGCCCTCCCCTCTGCGAAAGAGCTCTGGGAACCTCGTTTGAATACTTGGTCTAGATGTTCAACGTGAACAAGATGAAGTAATTGCGAAACACTTTCGTTTGCGCAAGTCTTAGTTTACGTGACGTATTTAATAGTAGCTTTACCTCGCTATCATATCTTCTTCCAGGTGGTATCTATAGATGAACTCAAATCCAGTCCACGCCCTGAAGATTTGCTTCATCGACCAATCTTCTGCATGGAGCACGCACAGGAAAAGCTAAGGTACAACCAGACCAAGATTATATTCCATGATTTACCTGTTACAAACCCAATAAATATGTGAAAAAAAGTTCTTTGTTTTGTGAAAGAGAGCGGCTGTTTACCTATTATTTGTGATAACAGGTTTTGATGTTAAAGTGAGTTTTCTCTTTAGAGACTTCGCCAATTCTTTCGGAGCGAGAATTCCCCGGTTCGATCCTCGGTTACTTAAACGTCTGTTTCGACTTTCCTCTGATCCGTGTAGCTATAGCTTTAAATACCCGTAAAACGGAGCACTGACAGAGGGAGGGGGTAAAGGGCGCACCGTCGGCTTCCATTGATACCAGCCTCGTAGCTGAAGGAACTACCGACGTTAAATAAAGTTACTTTACCTTTTACCTTTCTGTGAGGAAAGGACATCTCCTTTTCGCCAGTAAAAGAAAAATTTCATGGATTCTTTTCACAGTCCTTTCATAACAGTTTTTCCTTGGAACTGTTTTTAAGATGGTTTAAGCTGAACGATATGCTTATTTGAATCTGTTCTATCAAATTTTTGAGATAGGCGTAGCTCGGTTAGCCTGCGAACGCAGACGTATTTCCGGCAGAGAAACGACCGCCGGAAATACGTCTGCGTTCGCAGGCTATAGCTCGGTCGGTTAGTGCGCGGCGTTCCGAGCTGGAGGTCGCCATTTTGATATCCGTCTCATCCGATCGACGCCTGTTGAGACTTTCCTCTGATCCATGTAGCTGTAGCTTTGAATACCTGTAAAACGGAGCATTGACGGAGGTAGGGGGGGGGGGGGGGTAAAAGGTGCGCACCGAGGGTCACAAGTTTATCGTTAACTGTAGTTCACTGTCACGTGTTACCCTCGTAATATAAGGTTCTTTACCTTCCCCTTTATGAAAGGTATTTCTGTGAAAGCTGCGAGAAAGCCATCTGCCGAGAATGTACAATGACCTCACATTCAACAGAACGCCATAAATACACTCAGCTTACTGATACAATTGATAAACAGACACAGACCATCGCGCAACTCGCAGACAAACTCAAGAGGAAAGTCCCTGTTGTCACGCAATCCACTAAAGACGTTGAAGAGGTGACATGTCGCCTTGAAGCTCGAGCAGAGGTGGCAAAGTCTGAAATTCAGAAATGTTTTCCGCGAATTTTGAAAGCATTGCAAGACCGAGAAAAGGGAATGATGTCTGAGGTCGAAAATATGGTGCAAAGAAAATCCAAAGTGTTGGGACTGCAACAAGAAAGATTGGAAAACGAGCTGAAACGTCTTACTGCAACCTGCAACTTTACAGGTGAGTTGGTCATCCATGATTTACTGACCCACAGGGAGCTAATTAAACATATTTTTATCTGTTCACTACAAGGATCCCAGAGGTGTCATCTCTTTTAATTAAATATTACTAGTGCTAGTGCTAATCACCCTTACTTGCAGTCGAGGACTGAATTGCGAAGGGCGCGGCTCACGACATCGGGCTGAAAGCATACAAAGGCGCCTCTGGCTGCCGCTATACAGTCCATGTTTGATGTCGGAGCACAGCACCACAGCTAGATGTTAATTAGCTGTGAGTCGATTTTGATGAGGGAGGAAAACCCTCGAGTCAGTTGAGATCGACTGAAACAGCCCACATGCTGGCCGAGGCCAGAATTGAACCCCGGCTCGCAGTGGTGGGAGGCCCGATAGATAACCACTAAGCCACTAAGCCACCCTGACATTAATCGCATTTCGCAATTTATTGGTCGCGTTTGATTGGACAGTTCTTGCATACACGAAAGAATGAGAAGGAATTTGATAGGTGTGTTTGGAACTCTGTTAAAAAAACAACACAGAACCTGAACAAAACTTTATTGCTTCTTCTTTTTTGCTGTTAACACTTAAGTTTATAGTGCAATTCAAAATCGTTCCTGAATTTAACATTCCACGTTCATCAGTTTCCTCATTTTTGGAAACCCCGGTGAAACACTCCCACTCGTTTCTGAAATATTACTTTTTATATGTTTGTTAAGTACGAATGATAGAAACGCCGCGGATCTTGCTTGTGCCTGAGTCGATAGTGAAAACCAAACCAGCCATTATAGACGTACAAGGAAAGGTTACGTTTATACATTATAGACCCTGATCAATTTGTCTCCACTATTGTTAGACCAGGTTAGTAGATAGCAATACCCTTCGTTCCTTTTCTCGTTTACAGAGGAAGTCCTGAGGCACGGGAATTCCGTGGAAATTCTCGTCATTAAGAAGCAGCTTTGTGACCGACTAAACGAACTCATCACCGCCAAGTTCCAGGGCGATCCCGAGGAAAATGACATTATCTACTTCTCGGCCAATCAGGATGAGGTGCTAAAGGCTCTGGAGAACTTAGGACAGATAAAAACTAGCAATGCGTTTCCAGCAATGTGCACTGTAGCAGATGATATGAAATGCGCTACTAAAGGAAGAAAATCTAAATTCACAGTCGTCACTCGGTAAGGATCGGTTTCTAACGTACGTTAACCTTTACAAAGAAACGGCAGCTCTACTAATTATGTACAACATTCTTCAACAAAGGAGTAAACAAAGACTTAGACTTGAAATTTCAGGAAGAACATATATTCCTGAATAGATTCCGAATTGAACGGATTAAAACCGGTACATTTTATTGGCCAATGGTCTTACATGACGGGATAAACCGAGGCAAATTCAGCGAGTGAGAACCTAGTGACAAACCCAAGGGCTTTTGTACAAACACGAAAACAATGTCCTATTACAAGAAAGAAAAAGCCGAGTAATTCTTTGGGTTAAAATTGTCCCGCCATTTTTTGAACCAGTGAGAAGGAAAACCAAATACGCTAACACGCGAATCGTGAACGATTGCTTCGAATTTTGAATATTTTATGTCTGTTGTGATTGGTCAGAATACCGAGATTGTTTTGGCTCAAAGACGTTAAATGAAGAACTTATCACAACAGATAAAGACAAAGACTAACCAATCAGAGCACAGGAAAGCGTTCGGTGCGGAGTTACTGTTGCAGATTACTTTGTTTCTGATTAGCTAAGCTTGGAAAATGCTTGTATAGTTCAAGCCAAAGACAGCTAGTAAATTACTCCACACATTCAACTGAAAATTGTCAGTCATGTTTTATCTTCTTGTGATATATTTAGTGATCACAGTGGTGCCCAGTGCTCTGGCGGTGGTGAGGATGTGTTGGTTGATGTGTATACGTCTGACGGGAGAACAGTGCCTGCCGAAGTAAGACCACTTGGCTCCTACCCAGGCTCCTCTTCATCACACGCTCTCTCGCGCTACAACTCACAAAATGTTAGCATTTCATTTCAGATTAAAATGGCATGCAATTTGATGATTTATGCGAAAAAAATAATCAATTTTATCGTTGAATTTGTTCGTGATGTTCGTCCTCAAGGCGTTGTTTCTCGAGTTTGTATGTTTTGTGTTTCACAATACAGACGTTCTTACCCATGGCACAATAATCTCTTACGCAGACATTGTTTCGCTCGTTGCGCAATTTTTGGTTCTACGGCTCACGCAACGAGCTAAATTAATGTGTGCGCAGGAGTCTAAACCTCGAAACACATCGTGATCGGCGAGTAAAGCAATCTTAACTCGCATTCTGGCCAACGAAGAACGTCTGTTGATAGCGCACAGCACCCGCACAGTAGCTATTGTCTATCACTGCACCTTGCTACGTTATGAGAGCAGTTTTCAATGAAGTGCCGCAATTTCAAACTGGAATGATTAAATTGACCAATCACAGTCTACCCAGACTATGAAATGAGCCAATCACAAAGCAACGAAAATACGTGCAGTCGGCGCCGCTAAGCACGGGAAAAAGTACGAGTACATTGGCCAATCATCAAAGCGAAGTAGCAATGTTGAAATGCTAATACTGTCGACACTCCATAGAAAACTGCTCTCTCATTTGATTTCAATTGATGTTGTTTTACTTAAACGCTTGGGTAACAAAGACACTTGACAGAGTTCATGACCAACAAAAGAGGAGGCCATTCTTAACCACTGTTGGCTGATTTTCCTTAAAGCGTTATTTGTACCACCAAACCGCGAAATTATGGTCATTACGGCTGAAAAACAGACCTACCAATAATTTAAAAGCAATTTGGAATATCTTAACATTTTACTAGACTTGGTTTTCCGGCTAACTCTTCGTTTCTTGTCATGAGCTTCCGTTGTTGAACGTGTCTTGCTTTTTCTCTTTGTATCAGTCTTTACATTGTAGCCATAAACGAAACCAAGAGTTTTTTATAGTTCCGCAAATGCGATGCGCGATACGGCAATTAATTTTAACGCAAATGTCAGTCAGTTGTTATTGTGAAGTGTGATGAGTGTCTGAAGAAACGATAATGCAATTTCGCTCGGGGGAGATAGGTGGAGTCATTGTTCACCAAGAAGTGGGGGAGGGGGGGCTATGAAAGAGGGTTGGATGGTACCCGATAGTTCAGTGAAAATGTTCTTTGCTAAACATGCGTTCTAGTTGTTAATTTAATCATCAGCGTTAGCATGTTAAATACGAAAGCAAGATTTTCTTGTCTTTCGTCTCACGCCTCTCTCTCAGATTCTCTCTCTGGTTTGCATCCCTTAGGTCGAAGACCACAAGAACGGTTCATATGGTGTAACATACAGTCCATCTACTGCTGGTATGCATAAGGTAGGTATAAACTTCTCTGAAAATGTTTGAAAATATGTTGCAGCTAATTTTAAAAAATCGACATTTTAAACACATTTTGGGTAGCAGAGATTCCCTCTTTTTTTCCCAAGCATTCTATTTCTCCGGGTGCCACATGGATTCAGTAACGTGATCTAGCACCAAATCGAAACGGCATAACTGGGCATAATGATTGCGAAATAATTTTCTTTAAAAAAAAACCTCACACTTCGCTATAGGTTAAATCAATCTTATAAAGGAATAATTAATCGTTGTCGATGTTAAACCTTGGTTGTCTCGCTTTTCATCCCTTGCGGTCTCTCTTGAGAAACTACGGACAACAAGAGAAACAGACTGCGTTACGACTACTTAAGCAATGGAAGACGTTTTCCTGTTTCCATAGCCTCATCTAAACACTCGGGGAAGTTGGCAAAATTCGAGACAGTTATGCAAACCTGAGACGCAGTCGAGGGTTTGCATAACTGTCTCGAATTCTCCCAACTCTCCCGCGTGTTTAGATGAGGCTATGGAAACACGGAAAAAAGTCCTCTATTGCTTTTATAAAATAGTTCTCAAAGATAATTCGAGAAATGAAGGAAAATGCTAGTCTTTCTTTACTTTGTGATTGAAACAGATTTTCTTGATACGCGCTCACATTTCCAACCAGCCAATCAAAACGTGCGTCTGACAACACATAACCAATCAAAATTCGTGTGATGTCACAGCCGTGTTCCATACTCTCATCTTAACACAGCTATTGACCAATGGGAGTGCGCGTACTATCCTAACTATTTTATTAAAAAATTTTGTTGCTGTGTTCAGGTTTCAGTGACGGTGCGAGATAAGCACATTCAAGGAAGCCCTTTCAAAGTGAATGTTCTCACCAGTGGAGAAGCGTACTTGAAATTCGGAAAGAAGGGGACCGAAATAGGCGAGTTTAATGGCATATTCGGCGTGGCTGTTGACGACGAAGGTCATATAATCATCACAGATTGTCATAACCATAGAGTGCAGGTTTTCAATCAAAACGGAGGCTTCATGTTCCAGTTTGGACGCAAAGGGGAAGGCAGCGGACAGTTCCAGTGCCCCACCGGGGTGGGGGTGGATCCTGATGGGCGCATCGTTGTGTGTGAAAGACTTGGAAGCAGAATACAGGTACACGGAATTCGCCTGCAAAAAGAATGTCATTTTAAGCCCCCTTACTTTGCGAACAAGCTCCACTAGACTCTTAATATCATGGGGGGCGGTTCTTGGAAGGAGGAATAAATTATACCAGGTGTAACAGTTATTTCAGGGATAAATGTTCTGTTTTAACTGTTTTAACAGAACTGAACTTATTCCGGGAATAAAGGTATTCCCTGGAATAAAGCACATTTATCCCTGGAATAGAGTTACTAAACCTTTCAGGAACCGGCCTCTGGGAACTAGATAACAATCGTTTCTTTTTGCACTGTTTCCGGGTCTATTGGTAACTTGAACTGCTGGTTGTCTTCTCTGGATCCCAAGGCCCACCCAGTTGTATCTCTTTTGTAATATCTAGGGAAACTAGGATTGAGGGGCAGGAAGTGAATGCAGCTTAGCCTGCAGAGCAGGTGTTTTTGCTTAAGGCTCGTTGAAAGTGGTTTTCGACAAACTTTTGTCGAAAGGCCGCCATATTGGAAGCGCAACAAGGAGAAAATAGACCTTTTTACAGTTCTGTGCTCAGTTACCGGGCCTTGAAATAAAGGGAGGCTGGTGTTGACCTTTGCTTTGATACAAACCTCGCTGCATTTTTTGTGTAAATAAAAACTCGTTAGCATTACTACATGATTTACATAAGAAAAGGTCCCAGCCCACCTTGTATTCAAAGGCCTGGTAACTGAGGGCAGAACTGTAAAATGGTCTGTTGTTTCAAACCCATCGACCTCTCCCCTGAAACATTTTTTAGTTCGCCCAAGCGCTATTTCAGTTTCTTCGTCTAAGAATAGATGGCGCCATAGAGTAAATCGAAGGGTTGTTCATTGCGTTTTACCCAAATACACCTGCTCTGCAGGCTAAATTGAGCTATTGAGACGATGCTGATGATGACTAAAAACCTTTTGTATTACTCGTTCAGATATTTGACAGAGATGGAATGTTTCTTCACAAGTTCTCGGTCCCAGATCTAAAGGCTTCTACACTGGCAGTCGACGCCAACAGAAGAATCATTGTTGCGGATTCAGCTAATCGTTGTATTCACGTGATTTCTCTGGATACAGGTAGGACACGTAGATATAATCTGCCGATCCGGGTCAAGTTTCTCGAACCAAAGTAACTGTTAAACTAGATTCAATACGACTAAAAAAATAGGTTGGGAGACAGTAGTTGCTATAGTGGTAAGACCACTCGGCTTCCTCCAACGTGTCCTGGGTTCGATTCCCGAACTCGGAGTCACACGTGGTTCTTTACTCTGCTCTGGGAGGTTTATACAACTCCTTATAGCACACTCAACAAAATTACTGGATTCTGATTGGACGAGAGGAGAAGTTTTGCGAAATTAGCAGACTTCGGAAGGCGACCATAAAGCATCGGAAGACTTCCGGACTTTCCCGAAGATTTCCGAAGTTGACCCGCATAATTTAGAAGGTGTCTCAAGGTTCAACCGAAGTCTTTGGAAGATTTCCGACGTTGGACCGAAGAGTTTCAAACGTTTCTGAAGTAAACACGAACGGGTCGGAGGAGATATATACAAAGCTCACCGTTACTGCGTTCTGATTGGTTGATCGTAATTTTTTTTAGTATGCTATAGCTATAAACAAAACATCGCACGACCTTCTCGTACAATCTGCCTTAAACCCCCAGGATTGATCAGTATGTTAATTCACCTCTCAATTTCAATACACAAAAATTTGGACCAACGTACGGTGGTCAATTTACATTATCAACTCCGTTGATAAAACCAAATTTTTGTGTATTACTTCCCCACCGACGCAGCACCACAATTTCTTTAGGAACTACCCCCTTCTTTCTCAATTTCAATACACTGCCAGGTAGACTGAGAATGAAAAGAGAATGAAAATCATTTTCCACTTAAGAGGTATGATCCTGATATAACACCAAATTCTCATGACCAACCAAGGAAGAAATATATGGAAATAATAAGGAGAATGAACATCTAGATCATGGGATTCATAGGGTTCATAATTTGCTTTGATATGCAGGTTCCTCGTTAGTTGACGATAGTGTCATATTTCGAAAACAACCGATCTGTGGAATGGACCTGAATTGCTTAGTCACTGCCCCGCCCACTTTCGCTTGTAAATAGTTCAAATTTTTGTGTTCGACGCTACTTTTCAGGCCAGGAAACCTTTCTTACACTCGAAGTAACAGCGAGTCCATGGTTGTACTTCAAGACTCTTTGCTGGACAAACCTCTCTGCTCTGGACCAGCCTCTTTCCTGCACGGGATTCATGATTTTGAAAATGTATCTTTTCAAGAATGTTGTGGTTGTTGCAGTGCACCTTGATGGCGAAAGCTGGTTACTGCTCAAACCGTAGGAAAGAAATTTCATCAAAATGTTTAACTGAAGTGGGCGGGGCAGTCACTCAATAATTCGGGCCCATTCCACACATCGGTGGCTTTCGTAGTAACGAGGGTAATTATAGGCTTTGATTCAACTTGACAAGAGGATAAGCCGCGCCAATGATCCTTCTTTGGTTAAAATGGTCACGATCTCTGACACGCCTTTTGTTTGAAATCATGTTTTGTCTCTTTGGTCAACAGGTCAATCATTTAAGTTTGGTTCTTTTGGTGACGGCAATGGCGAGCTGAATTACCCGTGTTACGTAGCGGTCAATTCTCAAGGACACATTATTGTGTCGGACATGCACAGCCATCGTATTCAGGTTAGCATTGATCAACGTCGTTCCCAGGTCCCCCCTCTATTTCGAAGGAAGACGAGAAATGCCTGCTCCCTTAGCTCAGTGTCAGATCTTGTCCAGAGTTAAAGCTATTTTAAACGTTAAAATATCTTCCTTACAATTAGTTATTTCCTAACTGTAGAAGCTTCAATGTTTAAGCCACAAGCATTGCATTGCACGTGTATTACACGTAGCAGTCGGAATCCAGATTTTAGAGTAACTCAAATCGACGAATTTGACTACACTTCATTTGCCACTGTTTGATTGTACATTATTTAAGAAATGTGAGTGTGAGTGGAGGCTTCAACGCGCGTTATTTTATTTTTATTTAATTCAAGAATGAAAACTCGGATTAAGGTTTACATAGTTAATTTCCGAAGCCAGAGGCTTATTTGGCAAAGATCATACAGGAGATCAGGCGAACTACCAGATGGCAAACAGAAAAAAAATAAATATAAAATAAATAAATATACAATTAAGGATACAGAATTAAACCTAAAGCTAACTATTATGTCTTCTGAGAAAGAGTTCTGAGGCATTATGAGAGGAATTATGGTTCATGGTTAAACGAAAAGTTGTATGATAGTTTACAAGGACTGGAAATAATTTCCGAGTTTACGTTTATAGTTTGAAAGATTGAGAGATTTGCGTAATGAGAGAGGAATATCATTCCAAATTCGGGGACCCTGTAACCGTAAAGAGAAAGAGTATTTATGAGTATGGAGATGTAAGTTACCTTTCTTCCTTCATCAAAAAATTGATGACAATCAGGATTAAGTTGGAAGAGAGACAAGAGAGGAATAGGCAAGAGTTTTTGCATATGAGGGAAAAAGAAACAAGACACTTGTTGCTTATAGAAAATATTGATAATTACAAGAATTGAAAAGACTCGAGTGTTACGTGAGTAAAGAAAACGAGAGTTGTTCTGAGAGGGTTTTTCTTAGTGTAAATACGAGGAAAGTAAAAGACGACTTAGTCCCCCATATAGGGAAGTTGACAATGTACAGTAGCCTTCCACTCGTCCCTAGGTCGTTCCGGGCGAAAGCGCCTTTTATCCAAGATTTTATCCGTACGGACTTAAGACCTTGAGGGCAGTTCCAACAGACCAAATCTGTGAACTCAACGCTGTACCCAATTGCCCATTTCCGAGTTACTGCATGCCTCAGTTTCAAAGCGAGTTCTGGTGCACAACCATTCAAATGGAAATGAGTTGCGTATTCTTATGCAAATCAAACTCATTTCCCTTACAATAGTTGAGCACCAAGACTCACTTCGAAACCGAGTAAAACAGCAACTCTGAAATGGCCCATTCAAACCCTTTGGGAATAAAAACATTTTGTTCCAGGTATTTCCATATCATTTCAATGTGAATGCTACATCATAATGCATATACAATACCCAAAGAATCTTAACCCCGGGAGAAGAGAATTATGCGCAACATTTAGTTATTCGATTTGGTCTATTGGGGCCGACCTTGGCCTGTGAACGTTCTATTAGTCTGAGAAATGGACATCTTTCTTTCCAGGTATTTGATCCGCGCGGCCGTTTTATGTTCAATTTTGGCCGCAAGGGGAGTCACGACGGGGAGTTGATGCGCCCCACAGGGGTGGCTGTTGGTCATGATGGTAATATTATAGTTGCCGACAGAGACAATCATCGCATTCAAGTATTCTCTAGTGAGGGCCGCTTCATTACCAAGTTTGGCACTAAGGGGGACGGGGACGGGCAGCTGAATGATCCTCATGGCCTCGCACTCACGCCCGAAGGCAATATAGTTGTTGCAGACTTTCGAAATAATCGTGTTCAACTGTTTGGGCAGCCAGCTTGAAATTACAAGTTTGCAGAGCAAGTTTTCACAATCTACAAGAACTTGGAAAAGATGGCTACAAACAGTTACCCGTTTGGCGTGAGACTGTTTCTCATACTTGCTTTCGGGACTTTGTTGTCACAATAAGGGAGCTTAAGCACGTGCGTTTATTAGCCGTGGACGGCAACCGGAAATTTGTCTTGTCACTACCACCCTTAGGTTAAAAAATCTGGGTCCTGGGTCCGGTTGTTCGAAAGCCGATTAACTTAATCCAGGATTAGCGTAAACTTTTGTTTTCAAATTTTTGGTGAAAGTTTCTTTTGCTTATTTTTGCTTTTCAAGGGTGACTTCTTCTAATGTAAAGTTTTTCCGAATATCAGCGATGAACAGCATTTGAGAGACGAGAAATAAACTCTGTGGTTAATTTTTAATCTGGGATTAGTGTTAATCGGCTTTTGAGCAACCGGGCCCTGGCATTCGAAATGTTCATTTCCGGTTGCCGTCCGCGACTCAGAAACGTCGCTTGCTTAAACTCCCTAATAGGAACAATGGATAATCCTCAATCCAGGGGATAAGCGCCCCTGAAACCAGTTGAAATACTCACAAGACGAGTGAGTTGATTTACTGGATTAAACCATTGACCTTTCGAACAACTGGGGCTTCTATTTTTCTTTCTCTTTTAATCAAAGAAAATTTTATAAAACGGAATTGAATGCCAGCCAACAAAATTAGGCCTTCAAGTCCTAAACTATACCTTCAAACGAATTAAAATTGAGGGAGCCAAGCTCCTGAATATTGCCACATTAATTTGGTGTCATTTGGACTTCTCAACCTAAAAGTGTTCAAAGGACAGCAACTCCTACAATATATAACTATTTATTTAAGAATTTGACAATTTTTTTATTGAGATAATCACTTTATTAAACACTAATATACGAATATACACCTGTTATTTTTATTTTTGCGGCATTTTAGAGTTTCATTGTGTTTGATTGACAAGTAAATTTTATTCGGTTTATGTCATGAAATTCATAAACTGAAGAACCATTTGGCCTGAGATAGCTAGAACTTGGAAAATTTTCACTACAAACTGAATTGCCAAAGACATCGTACAAAAAATCTTAAAGGCAATTCGTGTTTGCCAACAACTAAGAAAACAAGAGCGAAGTTCCTCGTATTCGAAAATCGTCATTTCTGCGACTTTCAGAGCTCTTAAGGAGTTGTGTTGTATCATAGTTAATAGACGAGAATGGTTATGAAACCTGACAACTCTCTTTGTTGTAGGTTTTTGTTCTCTTTTTTGGCCTTGACCGTGCACAAAACACAATGGTTGTTTACTCCGTATTGAGGAACTAACCAATAGAAACGTGTTGGTTACGTAATTTATGAATAGTGTATGAGCGCAAAACAAACGATTGTGCACGGTCGTGGACTTTCCAACCTAAATCTTGGCATCTTTGTTTGCTCCTTTGATGTTTGCCGAGCTTCCAAACCAGTCTTTTCTATTAACTATGGTTGTATCCGAGCCCCTTCTAAGGTTCAGTACAGCTTTGATAACATTGCAAAATATCATGTCGACGGTCTAATAATACTGGTATTGAATAAATTATGATTTTTTTTTTCCCCTAACATTTAGTTCGCTATCTCGAATTTTGCTAGAAATCTGAGCCTATAAAATATATGAAGGGTTATTAAATGAATTAATTCCTTACTTCGCAAAGTAATGCATAATATTTTATTTCATTTGTCATGCCCACGATTCTATGGAGATTTCGGTACATTACATAACTGATGTATTAGGTGTGATATGTTAAAAGTGAAGAAACCAACTGCACGAATTTTGACAGGCATTTCTCTTTCACCAAATACTAAGCCACCAAAGAGATGTCCAGTGTGTAATTATATACCGTAGCTGTCTTTCATCTCTTTTCACATCTCACGTTTTTGATCCAAAAATATGGATATCCTGCACACAGGCTCTCCGTGCAGTAAATCGGTTTGGGGCTCCAATTCCCCAACAATAAAACACACAGAGAGCCTGTGTGCAGGCAAAAATATGGAAAGAACATGAAACTGAATGCTTTGGGTGTTATTAGAACACTTTTGTAATGTATGTAAATTTACACGTGTATTGTTATCTAACAATATTGATTCTATTTTTGGCTTCGACTAACTTCCGCCCAAAACAGCTGAAAGCGACATCACTCGTCTTCCACCATGATGGCACGGGGTCGAGAATTGGACTCTTCGACTTATGCCGGTCGAACTACGATCCTAGACAAATTACAGTGGGACACCCCTGCATATGTCTCTCTTTCCTGACCACCTCGTACCTTTTCCCTCCCCTTCCATCTAATCAACGTTGACTCGAACTAAGCTGATGACACTCAACGACATGAACTTTTGGACATTCAACATTGAATATGAAGGGGAAAGGTTGATCAATGGTACAAGTCCTCGAGTAACATAGTTTGCTTTGGATAATGGCACGAAAATTCCTTACGTGAACAAATTTATTTGCCTAGGATTGTACTTCGTTCCCGAGAGACTTTAAGATGATACTCAATAAAAACCATCGATTGATTTGATATGTTTAAAGATCATTTGACGTCTTCAAGTAGTGCACGTGTTCGCGGCTTATAATCCAAAGAGTTGAATTATGATTACTAAAGGCCTTCCTTGTGGCAGTGCAGGGCAGTGGGTTTGGATTGTGACGGAACACTTGCAGCATGACCGGTGGCCGCCAGCACGTGCACGCGCGATAAAAGGAATTGGTGATTCCCTCATAAGAAAAGAACATCCTTTGTCTTTGTCTACAATTGAATGAGAATTAAAAGTCTTTTCCCCTTTGTTCCTAAACAATAATCAATATGTTGTAGTTGTACCATGTTCACTTCAGCGCTCGTCAAATCCTGGCATTGGAAATCTTCTGGCGAAACTCTCCACCTCTATCCTAAGTGAAGCAATCTTTGCTTTTGTTTCCGCGTTGGACTCTATGTACGATAGGAAGTCTTTCATAACATCACCTTCAAAAACAAAGGAAGAAATTGAATTACTTCAGGTGTGATGACAAAATGGACCTGAATGACACATTCAAATTATCAAGAGCAGGTTTCTAATATTATCATTCTCCGAATGTGGGAGGGACAAAACACTTGGCTCTGATGTCTTTCGTTTGTACAGATTTGAAATATCACTACTCTTGAATTTCAAAGTATAGCACAGAGAAAATACTCCGCTATTTCCTCAGTCCTTACTCCTAAAGCACTCTGCCACTGCCTCCACCTCACCCTGGGATAACTGTTTGGCGCGCTTCTTTCCAAAGGTGCACGCACATACATAATACATACTTAATTGACCGCTCCCCATAAGGGCTTTTCAGGGCCAATGAAACGACGGAACAGAATAATAACAACAACTGTTAAGAATCCAATCTGGCCGGAGGCGACCCAGTTGGCTATTTACAAGTGCAGCTGGGAAATTGACCGGGAACGAATTCAACGAGTGGTCAGAGGGGGTCTTGAACCCGGGATCTCCGGATCTCAAGGCAAGCGCCCTAACCACTGCCTCCCACACTAGCATTAGGGTTTATTTATTTTTTTAAGAAGTATTTCACACTTCAAATTATACAAAGCAGCTCCGCCCGCAAAAAGCCAACCCTAGTCGAGGCGGCCGGCCTAAGGTTAGAGCAGTCAGTTAAGCATTAACTAAATTACTGTTTACAAGATGTCAAAGAAAAATTAATGAACTTGGAAAGTAAATTGAAGGCTGCAAGATAGCAATGCATATATTAGTACGCGGGTGTCAACAACTTCGCAGTTACATAAATAAAATGGAGAAACTAGGTGAACAAATCAATGAAGTACAATGGCAGCGAGTTTAACCTGAACAACTATTCACCGAAGTGGAGGTGGCTAGTGGTGCATATTTACCGCGCCGCTCGGTAAATATCCACCACTAGCCACCGACATTGAGGTGAATAGTTGTTTTAGTATATACTAAAACAGTGAGATAATATACAGCACAAAAAACTAATTTGGATGGTCTCTTCACTTGTCACGGATGCAAATCGGGACGCCATTTTTTCCCGAGTTGCTCGGAGATAAATAGCACAGGATATTCGGAGTTTGACGAGCCAATCAGCGCGCGAATTCAACGCTATCCACTGTTTTAGTATACGAAAATTTGGTTTTATCAACGGAGTTGATAATGTAAATTGGCCACCGTACAGAGATTCTAAAAGGTGACGTTTCGAGCGTTAGCCCTTCGTCAGAGCGAATCGAGGGATTATGGGTTACGTGTAGTTTTTATAGTAGAGTAGGAGCTACGCTATTGGTGGTAACATGGCAACGTGAAAAATAGGAATATATTAGTTAAATGAAAAGCGTTCGTTAATACCGTGAGGATTAAGGGTGCCGATTTGGAAGATGAATTTTTGTTCTAGATTCTTGCGGCTTTCCGTCGTACCTAGATGTAGGGAAAGGCCGCAGATAGCCATGTGTTTTTGGAGTGGTTAGGGAGATTAAAATGACGAGCGACTGGCTTAGATGCATCTTTGTCATTCTTCTCAACATCGCGAAGGTGCTCGCGGAATCGGTCACCTAGTCGTCTACATGTCTCGCCAATGTATAATTTATTGCATAACGTACAGGTTATGCAATAAATGACATTTGCGGAGGTACATGTGAAACGATCGGTGATCTTAACAGATCGCTTAGGTCCCGATATCTTGCTAGTGTTAACAATGAAAAGACAAGTTTTGCATCGTGAGCGCGCGCATTTGAAAGTGTGCCGGGTTGCTCGTTAGTTTTGAGCGCGCTTCTAACTAAAAAGTTGCCTACGTTTTTGTCGCGACAAAAACGTAGGCAACCTCCGCAAATGTCATTTATTGCATAACCTGTACGTTATGCAATAAATTATACATTGGCGAAACAGGTAGACGACTAGGTGACCGATTCCGCGAACACCTTCGCGATGTTGAGAAGAATGGCAAAGATGCATCTAAGCCAGTCGCTCGTCATTTTAATCTCCCTAACCACTCCAAAAAACACATGGCTATCTGCGGCCTTTCCCTACATCTAGGTACAACGGAAAGCCGCAAAAATCTAGAACAAAAATTCATCTTCCAAATCGGCACCCTTAATCCTCACGGTATTAACGACCGCTTTTCATTTAACTAATATATTCCTATTTTTTACGTTGCCATGTAATTCGCTCTGACGAAGGGCTAACGCTCGAAACGTCAGCTTTTAGAATCTCTGTACGGTGGCCAATTTACATAATCAACTCCGTTGATAAAACCAAATTTTTGTATACTACTTCCCCACCGACGCAGCACCACGGTTTCTTTAGAAACTACCCCTTCATTCACTGTTTTAGTATATACTAACAAAGGATATCCGGAGTTTGAGTAGCCAATCAGCGCGCGCGTTCAACACTATCCACTGTTTTAGTAGGTAATAGTCTAATCAAGATAGATGCTTTAATTATGGAAAATAAAATCTGTTTAATTTGTTTTTTAAAAGCATGTTTGGGAAGTTTACGGGTCTGAAGTGAAAAGGAATTCCATTGTTTAGCTCTGAAACTCGCAAAAGACCTCTGATTTTGATTTAGTCTCGAGGTTCTGATGTAAAACTTTCCAGAGTATGATAATCTAGTTTCGTGATTGTGCTTATCATTAGCTTTTGATAAAGAAATCAGTTACGTTAGAAGGTGTTAGAAGGCCCTCTCTAAAAGCAGAGTTTGGAGGA